>NC_134569.1:147916566-148034066 GCF_050947875.1 Dermacentor variabilis | reverse complement strand
ACCGGCCCGGTCGCGGGCACGCCGGACAGCCATGATTTGCTTTTCTATAGCGGGGCTACGCAGAAGCGAGTCCCACTCCTCCTTGATGAACTTGAGGTATGTCGACCCGCACTCCCAGAGCATGTGCACTAGAGTGGAGGTCTGCCCGCAGGACCTGAAGGCACCGTCGCGATAAACGTAGGGGTAAGCCTCGTGGAGAACGGACAGACACGGATATGTGCTGGTCTGTAGAAGTCTAAGCGAAACGGCTTGCACCCTATTCAACTTGGGTTGAGGGGGTGGACAGACCCTTTTAGACATGTAGAAGAATTTCTTAACCTCGTTGTGAGTAGCGGGAGCGTCCCTGTGGCAGCAGGGAGGAGGGGAGTCGGTGCTTCTTACAGAGGAAGCGCGGTCGGTGAGGTCACGCGCAGCCTCATTGAGGTTCGGGGGAGCACCCTCGACCGGCCCTACGTGAGCGGGAAACCAGTGGATTGAATGATGCGCGCAAGCATATGGACTCAAGCTGCTAAGAAGGCGAGCAGCTTGCTTGGCGATGCAACCCTTCTGAAAAGCCTGAACTGCCGTTTTGGAATCGCTATGGATCTTGGACCCACGACCGTCTAGCAGGACGAGGGCGATGTCGGCTTGTTCGGCGACTCCGGGGTCTGAAGTGCGAATCGAGCGCTATTAGAAATTGTTGTCATATCCTCGTCGGGATCCTGTCGTAGTTGTTCTATCATCATCATTGCAACTTCCACTTCAGGCTCTCATCATCCCTCCGTCATCATACTACCGTCACACGTCGATAGATCCTCCTATCTCGGCCTATCACGCCGCCTTCGTCAATAAATTGACGTCATTTCTTGTTAGTAACTATCGAAATCATGCTATCGTCATTCAATTGTTATAATGCCGCCGTTGACTTGATATCGTAGTCATTGTTTTGTCGTCACACAGACGTTATTACGCATCCTTTGTCATACCGTCATCGTCATGCCGTTTTAGTCGTGCTACCGTCATCATTCCCGTTTCTTCATCCGGTTTCGTCATGCCGTCGTTGTCGTGTAATCGTCGTCATACAGGTTTCATGATAGAGTCATGGTCAAGTCATTGTGGTCATACACTCGTCGTCATCCAATTGTCTTCATGCCGTTATTATGCCATCGTTGCTATGCATTCGTTGTCATAACGTCCTCGGGATGCCATCCCGGTCCAGCGTCATCACTGTAACTTCAACATCCGACTTTCGTCGTCCCGTCGCCGTCATACCGTTTCCGTCATGCCATTGTCGTAACGCTGCCGTTTCACCATCGTAATCACTTCACAATCGTCATTCCATTGTAGTGATGCCGTCGTCGTCATACAGTTTTCGTCGATCTATCGACGTCATGTTTAGTGCGTCATTCTAGCGTAATCATGCTGTCGTTATTCAATCGTTATTATACCGCCGTCGTTATGTCATCGTCGTCATTGCGCCGTCGTCACATATACGCTATCATGCATCGTTTGTCATACCGTCGTCTCATCTTGGTCGTGCCATCGTAGTGATTCCCGCTCCTTGATCTGGTTGTCCTCGTACTGCCATCGTCACGCCATCGTCGCCATACAGTTGTCGTCATCTCATTGTCCTCATGTCGTCTGTCATGTCATGAATATAGTCATGTATTCCATGACTATATTTCAAGAATCTACATCTTATTGACGTCATGCCGTCGTCGTTATGCGCGTTTGTCTTTCGATCAATATCATTCCTCCTCCATTTCATCTTCACTACGTCGGCGTCAAAAATCGTTATCCTGCCTCCATACTAATGGGCGACCTTGGCAAGCGAGTGTCATAGCAATGTCGGACGATACCGGAGTGTGTGGCATATAGCCGAAGCGAAGAAAGTCTCAGAATGACTACCACACGTGGTAAATAAACGTGACTTCAGCAATATGGTCTATCGCTGCAGTGCTCGATTGATATACGTATCACCCTCGACAGTCACTGTCAGATGAGTTCTGCCGCCATATTTTTTTGTTCCGAACTTCCGCGGCCAATCATATCCGCCTTGACAGCAGCTGTAATGCAGGGTAAATTTGCATGTTCTGTCTCAGTTGATTGTGTACCGAAGAACAACAGCGCCATTCGAAAAAAAAAATCATTGCGGTCACCTGCAGTGTATGATACACATACAACAGGCTGCACCACTGTGTCTGTATGATGAGCGCATGCCGTAGCCCGCTGTTGTCGTGAATTGAATTCCCAGTGCAATGAACTGAGAAAAAAGAACCCGCTGGGCATATTGCTGAGCGGCCACTAGAAACATGTTTAAAAGATGTCCCTGGAGTAGTCCTTGGCGAAGTTTAAAACTGCTTTTAGTTCGAAGAGGAGCAGCGTCTTTCGAAAAATATTTTGAAAGCGCTTCGTGTGCGCGCAGGAATTGTTGCGTTTCGCCTGCGACGCGCGGTTTTGCCGGCGCGACTGCGGCGGGGCGGCAGACATTTTGGCCCGTTCGGCGTCGCCGCAACGCTCCCCGCCAGGCGTTTCCAGGCGTTTCCAGGCATGTTCCGATGCCACGTGTCTTCATGTGCGTGTGTGAGTGTATGTGCCATTGTGCCCGAACGGCGGCGATGCGACAGCAGGGGGTCACCCTCTCCTTCCAGTCATTGTGCCCGACCAGAGGCGCTACGAGAGCCGAAGTTACCTTCTCCTCCCAGTCTTTGTGCCCGACCGGCGGCACTACGACAGTGTGCGTCACCATTAGCCCATTGTACAATCATGTGCTCGTCTATTGAGGGGTTCCTTCTTGCCCTCAACTGCGAGAGTATAAAAACAGCTGCCCCCGGACGCCAGAAGGAGGGCTCCAATTTCTTCTGTTGAGTAAAGTGCTCTCCCGTCTCTCTACTTCGGTCAACCTGACCGCCAACTCTTTGCGATGTTAAAATAAACAAGTTGTTTTGTTGTTACCAGTCGACTCATGCTTTGCCGGGACCTTCGGATGCTTCCAGTTGTACCCCAGGCCGCCAGGCCAACGCTACCCTTGGGGCTTGCGACCCAGGTACAACCACGGGCGTCAGCGCCGAGTTCCCAACAACCAATGCCATCGGTGGGAACCAAACAACTGTCTGCCAGCGGTGAGATCGCGACAACGGAGGCCAGCAGCGAAGATATGCAGTTGACTGTATGCTGAGCAGCTCAACGACGATCCGGGAGCAGTGCAACGAGCCCTGTGTGATGACTGGTTGCCTGCAGCGGAACGACTGCGCTGGACTCTTGGCTGCGAGGTTTGGTGAGTGCGGGACTTTCTTCTTCTGAGCTTTGCCAGGCTTTTGTTAGTGTCAGAAACAGAGCTGGTAATTGTGGTTGTCGTTGCTGCCGGGTTAGTTTGCGGCAAGACAATAATAGGCAGTAGAGAAAGCAGCATTCAGAGCAGCTATGGATTTGAAGTCGTTGCGCAAACCGAAATTGTTGGAGCTTGCAAGAGAGTTGGGTCTGGATGTCTCAGACAAACTAAGAAAACCTGAACTGCTAAAGGCTATTCTTGAGTTAGAGGCTGAGGATGACGAGCTGTCGGAATGCCTTGAGACCATTGAGGAGAGGGAGACTGCAAAAAGACAGGAGCGCGAACTTAAAGAACAGAAAGAGCGAGAGCAACAAGAGAAAAAAGAAGAGCGCGACCGTCAACACGCGTTGGAAATGAAGCGTCTCGAGATTGAGATGGAACGCGCTCGTAATGGAAGTCAGGCACACGGTGCAGGAGAACGCGTATTGTTCAAAATGACTGACCTGATGCGGCCGTTTAAGCTTGGAGAGGACATTGGTTTGTTCCTGGTTAACTTTGAGCGAACGTGCGAGAAGCAGGGGTTCTCTCGGGAAACGTGGCCACAGCGCTTGCTCACTTTGTTACCCGGCGAGGCGGCCGACGTAGTCGCTCGCTTGGATAGAGAGGAGGCAGAGGATTTCGACACAGTGAAATCGAGTCTTCTAAAAAAGTACCGGCTGTCAGCGGAGGCGTTCCGTCGGAAGTTTCGGGAAAATGAGAAAAGCAGAAGTGAGTCATACACAGAGTTTGCGTACAAGCTTATGTCAAACATGCAGGAGTGGCTCAAAGAAGAGAAAGCGTTCGGTGACCACGATAAAGTTCTGCAGTGCTTCGGGCTAGAACAGTTTTATAGTCGGTTACCGGAGAACGTGCGGTACTGGGTCTTGGATAGGCCAGACGTGAGTACGGTGGCTAGAGCCGCTGAGCTAGCCGAGGAGTTTGTGACGCGTCGAGCTCGCGGAGCTAAGGACGGTCAAAAGGGTGAATTTGGCTCGAAGTTTGAGAGGCCGAAGTTCACACCCATGAGAGCAAAGGGGAACACGCGTAGTGAGGATGCGAGTAGAAGCAGTGCGACCGAACCTAAGGAGACGGCGGCAGCCGAAGCCGAACGCAGAAAGCGGTTCGAGATGAGGCAAGCGCGCGTTTGTTATGCGTGCCAGAAGCCGGGTCACTTTTCGGCGCAGTGTCCGGAAACAACACCAAAAGTTGTGTTTTTTTCAATAGGCAGCACTGACGAGAACATGAAGCTTCTCGAGCCTTACATGCGAGATCTCCTCGTGAACGGGAAAGAGTGCCGGGTGCTTCGCGATTCCGCAGCTACGATGGATGTAGTTCACCCCTCTTACGTAGAACCCCATATGTTCACGGGCGAGTGCGCATGGATCAAGCAAGCCGTGGAAGCTCATAGCGTGTGTCTGCCAGTAGCAAAGGTGCTTATTGAAGGACCTTTCGGAGCGCTTGAGACGGAGGCGGCAGTGTCATCTATGCTGCCCCCCCAGTACCCGTACCTATTTTCAAACAGGTCCGATCACCTCCTGCGCGAGAAGGGGCTTTTGTTTGGTGAAGCTAGTGTTCAGGCCTTAACCAGATCGAAGGTTCGGGAGCTCGCTGCAAAGGCGGTAGTTGCGGGGCCGACGTTATCAAACAACGAAAAAGGGTCAGAGGCGCAGCAAGCTGATATTCAGAGCACGCCCGAACTGAATAAACTTGAGTCTGTAACGTTAAAGGCACCAGATACCGGAGAGGAAAATCCCGATGCGGGAAAGTTAGAAGAGCTATCTACTGATTTGCTCATCGCGCCTACGTCAGACGGACTTGATAGGTTGCTAAAAGTCAGCCGGTCGGCTTTGATAGCCGAGCAAAAGAAGGATGGTAGCCTAGAAAACATACGCTGCAATGTCAAGGAAGGTATCGCCAGGAAAAATGCGCGTTTTGTGGAACGAGGTGGAGTCCTGTACCGGAAGTATCTAGACCGCAGAGGAGTGGAGTTCGATCAGCTGATCGTGCCTCAATGCTATCGTCAGGATCTGTTGCGCTTGACGCACGGGGGTTCGTGGTCCGGACACCTTGGAGTTAAGAAAACTAAGGACCGTCTCTTGCAAGAGTACTATTGGCCAGGGTGTTTTCGGGACGCAGACCATTTCGTGAGGACATGTGACACTTGTCAGCGGGTGGGCAAACCAGGGGACAAATCAAGGGCGCCGTTGAAATTGGTACCTATCATTACGGAGCCTTTTAGACGGCTCGTTATTGATACAGTGGGACCTCTGCCGGTAACAGCCACGGGGTACAGACACATTTTGACTGTGATCTGCCCAGCTACAAAGTTCCCTGAAGCAGTGCCGCTTAAAGAACTCAGCTCAGTTGAGATAGTCAATGCACTACTGTCCATATTTGCGCGAGTTGGTTTTCCTGCGGAAATCCAATCAGATCAGGGCACAGTGTTTACTAGCGCTTTGACGACAACTTTTCTCGAAAGGTGTGGGGTAAAGCTGCTACACAGCTCAGTGTACCACCCACAGTCGAATTCCGTTGAGAAGCTCCACTCCGTCATGAAGCGCGTGTTGAGAGCCTTGTGTTTTGAACATCAAACTGACTGGGAGCTGTGTCTGCCTGGGGTGATGTTTGCATTAAGAACCGCGCCGCATGCGGCTACGGGGTTTTCGCCAGCTGAACTGGTGTACGGTCGCTCGCTTCGGTCTCCGCTTCGCATGCTTCGAGAATCATGGGAAGGCAGGGGCGACGACCCAGTCGTGGTGGAATACGTGCTTAAGCTCCTCGAACGCTTAAGAAGGGCACAGGAGTTGTCAGGTGAAGCAATGACAAAGGCCCAGCAGAGGGCCAAGGTTTATTATGATCGGACCGCCAGGGCCCGTCGTTTTGAGGTGGGCGATGAGGTCATGATATTGCGCACATCGCTAAACAACAAACTAGACGTGCAGTGGGAGGGCCCAGCGCGAATTGTTCAGAAACTATCGGACGTTAACTACGTGGTAAGTCTGCCAGGAAAGCGGAAAGCACAGCAAGTTTACCACTGTAATCTGCTCAAACCTTATAGACAAAGGGAAGCAGTGGTGTGCATGATGGTAAACGTTCCTGAAGAGCTTCCGGTCGAGCTTCCGGGACTAGGCTGAGTGACGAACAGGGAAGACACCGGTCAAGTCATTAGTGACCTTATCAGTAAAGCACCGCTGTCGCCTGAGCAGAAAACCGAACTACACCAGCTCTTACAAGAGTTTCAAGGTCTGTTCTCTGAGAGGCCTGGTAGGACTTCTGTACTTACTCATAATATAGAACTTACCTCCCCAGAGCCAGTACGATCCAAGGCGTATCGGGTGTCACCCCGCCAGAGCGATATTATGGAGGCTGAGGTAAAGAAAATGCTACAGCTCGGTGTTATTGAGGCAGGTGAGAGTGATCATACCTCCCCTTTGATTTTAGTTGAGGTACCGGGCAAGGAACCTCGTCCTTGCGTCGACTACCGCAGGCTTAATTCCATCACTAAGGATCAAATTTATCCGATCCCTAACATCGAGGAGCGCCTTGAGAAAGTTAGTAGCGCTCAGTTTATTTCCACCCTAGATCTTGTCAGGGGTTATTGGCAGGTTCCACTTACAGAAGAGGCTAGTAGGTATGCGGCGTTCATTTCACCAATGGGAACATTCCGTCCTAAAGTATTGAGTTTTGGTTTGAAGAACGCGCCATACTGTTTTTCAAGCCTCATGGATAAAGTGTTGCGGGGACAGCAAGAACTCGCTTTACCGTATCTAGACGACGTAGCGATATTCTCCGCATCCTGGTCTGAGCATATGGCACACTTGCGGGCAGTGCTAACCCGCCTGCGCGAAGCGGGCTTGACAGTAAAGGCTCCTAAGTGCCAGTTAGCACAGGCCGAGGTTGTCTACCTCGGTCACGTGATTGGTCAGGGTCGTCGCCGCCCCTCTGAAATAAAAGTGGCCGCTGTGCGAGACTTTCCGCAACCGCGCACGAAGACCGATATTCGGTCGTTCTTAGGTGTCGCCGGCTACTATCAGAGGTACATCCCCAGGTACTCTGATATCGCGGCTCCCCTGACGGATGCTCTAAGAAAGTCAGAGCCTCAAACAGTCGTCTGGGACGAGACAAAGGAAAGAGCTTTTAGCGCCCTAAAGAGTGCCCTAACAAGCCAGCCTGTGCTACGATCGCCAGACTATACAAAAGGGTTCGTTGTTCAGTGCGATGCTAGTGAGCGAGGCATGGGCGTTGTACTGTGCCAACGGGAAAAGGGAGAAGTAGAACACCCCGTCCTGTATGCTAGTCGTAAGCTGACCAGTCGTGAGCAGGCGTATAGCGCCACCGAGAAAGAGTGTGCATGTCTCGTGTGGGCCGTTCAGAAATTGTCATGCTATCTAGCCGGCTCGAGGTTTATCATTGAGACGGATCACTGCCCTCTCCAATGGCTGCAGACCATCTCTCCCAAAAATGGCCGCCTCCTGCGCTGGAGCCTCGCTTTACAACAATATTCCTTTGAGGTGCGTTACAAAAAGGGGAGTCTCAACGGTAACGCCGATGGCTTAAGTCGAAGCCCCTAACGTAGGAATCAGCCTCAAAATTGTTTGTTACTGATGTTTTTCTTCCTGAGGCAGGTTTTCTTTTAACATATTGCTTTTGTTTAGTGTTTCAAAGTGATGATATGCTTTCTAGTGCAATTTTCCAATTTGTGGACGCGTTCTGAGTGATGCTAGACTACTGTAAGGAACTAGGCAGTGGTATAAAAAGGGGAAAGAGCCTGGCAGGGCTTAGTGAGGGTTGTGCCGTGCTTGCTGACTGAGCGGTTGAGTTTCAGCGTAGTTCTAACGCTTGCCGGGAACGAGAACAAAAAATTGGAGGACGCTTAAGCTTCGCCTTCAAGAGTGGAACGCGACAGCGTTCCCGTCGACCAGCCAAGGGGTGTAAGACAATGGGCTACGGCGCAGCGACTACGCGCCCCGCATCGGACGCGGTGAGCGTCGAGCAACGCAGCGTTCGGCGCGACAACGAAATGTGCGCCTGAGCAAGCGACGCACGCCTGAGCCTTAGAAACAGCTCGTTTCTAAGGCAACACCGCGTTCACTAGAGGCGCTTTTGTACCGCTTCGAAGCATCGAACTCGTGGCTCAGTGGTAACGTCTCCGTCTCACACTCCGGAGACCCTGGTTCGATTCCCACCCAGCCCATCTTGGAAGTTGCTTTTTATTTATGAAGTGCCTGCCGTGATTTATCGCTCACGGCCAACGCCGCCGACGCCGACACCGACACCGACGCCGACGACACCGGCTTTTCTGCGACACGAGCTCCTTAACGCTATCGCGTTAAAAATGTGAACTCTCCCGAAGTCACTTTGCAGTGTCCCGTGCGAACCTGAACGAGAGAACGAGGCCTTCTCTGTGCGCTGCGCTCAAGAAACGTCGAGGGACGCCCGACTTCGGTTATGAGCATCATCGAGCGACATCCCTCCGGACAGCGGATGCAGTCCCCTGTCCATCGGGATCTCCTTCCCCCGGCGGGGCGGTCTGTTGCGTTTCGCCTGCGACGCGCGGTTTTGCCGGCGCGACTGCGGCGGGGCGGCAGACATTTTGGCCCGTTCGGCGTCGCCGCAACGCTCCCCGCCAGGCGTTTCCAGGCGTTTCCAGGCATGTTCCGATGCCACGTGTCTTCATGTGCGTGTGTGAGTGTATGTGCCATTGTGCCCGAACGGCGGCGATGCGACAGCAGGGGGTCACCCTCTCCTTCCAGTCATTGTGCCCGACCAGAGGCGCTACGAGAGCCGAAGTTACCTTCTCCTCCCAGTCTTTGTGCCCGACCGGCGGCGCTACGACAGTGTGCGTCACCATTAGCCCATTGTACAATCACGTGCTCGTCTATTGAGGGGTTCCTTCTTGCCCTCAACTGCGAGAGTATAAAAACAGCTGCCCCCGGACGCCAGAAGGAGGGCTCCAATTTCTTCTGTTGAGTAAAGTGCTCTCCCGTCTCTCTACTTCGGTCAACCTGACCGCCAACTCTTTGCGATGTTAAAATAAACAAGTTGTTTTGTTGTTACCAGTCGACTCATGCTTTGCCGGGACCTTCGGATGCTTCCAGTTGTACCCCAGGCCGCCAGGCCAACGCTACCCTTGGGGCTTGCGACCCAGGTACAACTACGGGCGTCAGCGCCGAGTTCCCAACAACCGATGCCATCGGTGGGATCCAAACAGCATCCAAGTTTTGATCTATAGCATTTAAAATTGTACTTTTCCTTTGGTCATTTCTAACATGCTAGATGCTGCGACCTTTCTGTGGCAAAAGCAGTGTATCATCCAGTGACTATACTGCCACGCAACATTTTTAACTTATCCAACCTCGCACATGTGAATAAAGCCCGAGGCCGGTTATGCTCGCAGCCCGTTTACTTTGTTAACTTGTTTCCTTCCGCTGGCATACATTACTTTAAGATTTGTTTTATTATTCTAACACTCTGTTCATTCGTGAATATTAAAAGAAGCCGGCCCAGAAGCTGTTTATCACTTGCACCATGAGGTAAAACAAAGAGTCGTGGCGTTTCCAAACAGCGCTGTGAGAAATCAAACATGACAATTTCATTGGGATGATACACGATCTTTGTTGTATGTCAACGTGTAGTACATGACTAATATACTTCTGACAGTATTAAAGTTCCATTTTTGAATTTTATCTCAAGTGCGGCAGATCTACTTTGGAACTCAAGATTCGTTTTGCGCTCGCTCTAAACGCATTTAGGTAAGCGCAGTCTGTTAGTTTCCACCGCAATCATTGTTTAATTCAGTTGAACAGCGTGTGGCATGGCTTGCAGTTCAAGGGAATTAAACTGCAGTATTTGAGGCAGCCAAAGCCGACATGCTCAAGTAAATGGAAACGAATGGAACACATGTTTATTATTAAGTCGATGCGTTAAAGAAGTTTTATTCTCGAAATGGGAGGCTGCGTCGAGCGCTTGCACTTTGCGCGTACCCGAATTTGAAAGTGTGAATCACTGTAGTCTGAAACAAAAAGAGAAAACAGAATAGATAGAGCCCCCCCAAAATGCATTCAGAGGCAAACAGCAGCACTATGCAAATATGGGCCAAATACGCTTGAAGGTTTCACCTACAAAGTTCTGGCTCAGGTGTAATTGAAATAGCTAGAGCTTTTTTTTTCTCTGTAAATCGGAGAATGCTTGCTGCAGCGGCGCCCACATTGCAATGCAAAATGCACCTAATATGAAGCCGTAACGTCGAAGCGCTTCAACTGAAAGATCGATCTTCACTATTTGTGGCTGAAATCGAGCCAAACCTCTCCCTTTTCAGGACACTGGTTTTTAACGGTAACGATAAATCATCGCAAAATACTGCTGTTGTTCTTCCTTTGGCGATATAAAATTTGTTTATGATAATGTCGGATCCATTAAATAAATAAGGTGGTTTGTTTGCATCCTCGCAAACCGGATCTTCTCATCTGGTTAACCTCCCTGCCTTTCCCTTTTCTTCTGTTTCTTTCTCGACAGGGGGAGCGGGTAAAGTAATCGATGCCGCTCTGTCGGTTGCTCTTAACATGCGCCTGTTCTTCGGCTAGTTGGTACAAAGCCTGTTTGATGAATTTAACTAGAAAGGTGGCAGAAAGAGTAGATTCACAAATAGAGCGCCTTCGTGAGCATCCTAATTTAGTTTTTTCTTGCGCTCTATTCTGAACGCGTGTGCTTACTGCGTGTCCATGGTGCACATGCGCATGTACATGGAAATCATCGAGGGTCCTCTTGCAGCGCGAAACGTGCACATCCATATCGTCTTATCTCCATATAAGTCTGCCTTGCTGCATCTGTGGTCGGTCAGAGGAGAAGAGATAAGGCAGGAATCGCCTTTGTTAACAATGGTGACTATGGTGGCAAAACGGCTGGTGTATTCGCTGCCATGACGAACTGCGAACCTCGTGCTTTTGTGTGCCACGCTTATCTTGTTTGTGGGCTCGAGACTGAAGATTTAGCCCCGTCTATCAAGGTACAGGCACGCACATCGACAGAGGGCGTGATTTATTTGTGCGGCAGACATTTCCAGGAGCGTACGACGGCCACTAGAGATAATAATATTAATAGTGTTTGCAGCGGAAACGCTCAGTCTCGATTTTATCGCTGCCATTAGCGAGAGGAAAAGACACAACAGAGGAATTCGGCGATTTCCGGGGTGTTAAACGTGCTGTATTTGGTTGGCAGTTTCATCTGACCAGGAAAAAAATCTACGGCCTTAAGCCAGCATTTTCGTCAGGCACAAAAGCCGTTTTGTGTACGCGAATTCAGTAATTGAAGACTATATATATAATCCTCACCATCATCATCAGCATCATCATCATCAGCCTAGTTACGCCCACTGCAGGGCAAAGGCCTCTCCCATACATCTCCAACTACCCCGGTCATGTACTAATTGTGGCCATGTCGTCCCTGCAAACGTCTTAATGTCATCCGCCCACCTAAATTTCTGCCGCCCCCTGCTACGCTTCCCTTCCCTTGGAATCCAGTCCGTAACCCTTAATGACCATCGGTTATCTTCCCTCCTCATTACATGTCCGGCCCATGCCCATTTCTTTTTCTTGATTTCGACTAAGATGTCATTTACCCGCGTTTGTTCCCTCACGCAATCTGCTCTTTTCTTATCCCTTAACGTTACACCCATCATTCTTCTTTCCATAGCTCGTTGCGTCGTTTTCAATTTCAGCAGAACCCTTCTCGTAAGCCTCTAGGTTTCTGCCCCATATGTGAGCACTGGTAACACACAGCTGTTATACACTTTTCTTTTGAGGGATAGTGGCAACCTGCTGTTCATGATTTGAGAATGCCTGCCAAACGCACCCCAGCCCATTCTTATTCTTCTGGTTATTTCAGTCTCATGATCCGGATCCGTGGTCACTACCTGCCCTAAGTAGATGTATCCCCTTACCACTTCCAGTGCCTCGCTACCTATCGTAAACTGCTGTTCTCTTCCGAGGCTGTTAAACATTACTTTAGTTTTCTGCAGATTAATTTTTAGACCAACCCTTCTGCTTTGCCTCTCCAGGTCAGTGAGCATGCATTGCAATTGGTCTCCTGAGTTACTAAGCAAGGCAATATCATCAGCGAATCGCAAGTTGCTAAGGTATTGTCCATCAACTTTTATCCCCAATTCTTTCCACTCCAGGTCTCTGAATACCTCCTGCAAACATGCTGTGAATAGCATTGGAGAGATCGTATCTCCCTGTCTTACGCCTTTCTTTATTGGAATTTTGTTGCTTTCTTTTTGGAGGACTACGGTGGCTGTGGAGCCGCTATAGATATCTTCCAGTATTTTTACATATGGCTCATCTACACCCTGATTCCGTAATGCCTCCATGACTGCTGAGGTTTCGACTGAATCAAACGCTTTCTCGTAATCAATGAAAGCTATATATAAGGGTTGGTTGTATTCTGCACATTTCTCTATCACTTGATTGATAGTGTGAATATGGTCTATTGTTGAGTAGCCTTTACGGAATCCTACCTGGTCCGTTGGTTGACAGAAGTCTAAGGTGTTCCTGATTCTATTTGCGATTACCTTAGTAAATACTTTGTAGGCAACGGACAGTAAGCTGATCGGTCTATAATTTTTCAAGTCTTTGGCGTCCCTTTTCTTATGGATTAGGATTATGTTAGCGTTCATCCAAGATTCTGGTACGCTCGAAGTCATGAGGCATTGCGTATACAGGGTGGCCAGTTTCTCTAGAACAATCTGACCACCATCCTTCAACAAATCTGCTGTTACCTGATCCTACCCGGCTGCCTTCCCCCTTTGCATAGCTCCTAAGGCTTTCTTTACTTCTTCTGGCGTTACCTGTGGGATTTCGAATTCCTCTAGGCTATTCTCTCTTCCACTATCGTCGTGGGTGCCACTGGTACTGTATAAATCTCTATAGAACTCCTCAGCCACTTGAACTATCTCATCCATATTAGTAACGATATTGCCGGCTTTGTCTCTTAACGCACACATCTGATTCTTGCCTATTCCTAGTTTCTTCACTGCTTTTAGGCTTCCTCCGTCCCTGAGAGCCTGTTCAATTTAATCCGTATTATAGTTCCTTATGTCCGCTGTCTTACGCTTGTTGATTAACTTAGAAAGTTCTGCCAGTTCTATTCTAGCTGTAGGGTTAGAGGCTTTCATACATTGGCGTTTCTTGATCAGATCTTTCGTCTCCTGCGATAGCTTACTGGTTTCCTGTCTAACGGCGTTACCACCGACTTCTATTGCGCACTCCTTAATGATGCCCATAAGATTGTCGTTCATTGCTTCAACACTAATGTCCTCTTCCTGAGTTAAAGCCGAATACCTGTTCTGTAGCTTGATCCGGAATTCCTCTAGTTTCCCTCTTACCGCTAACTCATTGATTGGCTTCTTGTGTACCAGTTTCTTCCGTTCCCTCCTCAAGTCAAGGCTAATTCGAGTTCTTACCATCCTATGGTCACTGCAGCGTACCTTGCCGAGCACGTCTACATCTTGTATGATACCAGGGTTCGCGCAGAGTATGAAGTCGATTTAATTTTTAGTCTCACCATTCGGGCTCCTCCACGTCCAGTTTTGGCTAACCCGCTTGCGGAAAAAGGTATTCATTATCCGCATATTATTCTGTTCTGCAAACTCTGCTAATAACTCTCCTCTGCTATTCCTAGAGCCTATGCCATATTCCCCCACTGACTTGTCTCCAGCCTGCTTCTTGCCTATCCTGGCATTGAAGTCGCCCATCAGTATAGTGTATTTTGTTTTGACTTTACCCATCGCCGATTCCACGTCTTCATAGAAGCTTTCGACTTCCTGGCCATCATGACTGTATGTAGGGGCATAGACTTGTACCACCTTCAATTTGTACCTCTTATTAGGTTCACAACAAGACCTGCCACCTTCTCGTTAATGCTATAGAATTCCTGTATGTTACCAGCTATTTCCTTATTAATCAGGAATCCGACTCCTAGTTCTCGTCTCTCCGCTAAGCCCCGGTAGCACAGTACGTGCTCGCTTTTTAGCACTGTATATGCATATTTTGTCCTCCTAACCTCACTGAGCCCTATTATATCCCATTTACTACCCTCTAATTCCTCCAATAACACTGCTAGACTCGCCTCACTAGATAACGTTCTAACGTTAAACGTTGGCAGGTTCAGATTCCAATGGCGGCCTGTCCGGAGCCAGGTATTCTTAGCACCCTCTGCTGCGTCACAGATCTGACCACCGCCGTGGTCAGTTGCTTCGCGGCTGATGGGGACTGAGGGCCGGGGTTTGATTGTTGTATTCATATAGGAGGTTGTGGCCAAGTACTGCACCAGGGTGGCCAATCCTGCTGTGGTGAGAGAGTGCGTTACCGGTTCTGGTCACCGGGATCAGGCCGCATTCCAGGCCTGTTTGTGCAATTTTCTCAACACACGGTTTTTTTTGTATTTTCCGGTGGAGAATTGCGCGGCACCTGGATTTGAACCACGGTCCTCTTGCACGGGAGGCGAATACTCTACCGTCCCCGCAGGAGTTAAATTAAAAAATTAAATTATGGGGTTTTACGTGACAAAACCACTTTCTGATTATGAGGCACGCCCTAGTGGAGGACTCCGGAAATTTCGACCACCTGGGGTTCTTTAACGTGCACCTAATTCTAAGTACACGGGTGTTTTCGCATTTCACCCCCATCGAAATGCGGCCGCCGTAGCCGGGAACCGATCCCGCGACCTCGTGCTCAGCAGTCTAACACCATAGCCACTGAGCAACCATGGCGGGTCCCGCATGAGTTGTACGCCTCATTTAACCTACAGTGGTGCCTTATTTGATCAGTGAAGGTGGACCAATCTGAGCTCGGTTATACCGCACGGATGGCACTCGGCTAGAGAACCTGGTATTTATGACCTGCACATGTGTGGCCATACATAATTGAGGATATATATAATTTTTTTAGGAGGGTTCCCGTACAGTGATAAAATAAAAGAAAAGACATTAAAAAAGAAAAAAAGGAAAAGAAAATGAAGAGAACAGGTGATTTGAACTCGTGACCCTTCGATGTTGCCCGGAAAGATAGCTGAGTCGGTTGGTTCGTCAGGCCCCAGGTTACTTTGAAGCGCCATACCTCCTGCTCCGAGCCTCATACTTACGTGGAAAGGGACTGATAATGTCCGCTGTTGGAAGGCATACTTTCTTGGAAAAATGGCCGCCCGTGGAGAAGAGCGAACTCGAGCGGCTTTAGAGACTACGAAAAGCTTGATCACGTGCTCGGCGAGCGCGTGATCGAATGCGCGCGCTGTTGCTTTGTCTCTGCGTGTAGTAGTTAAGAGAGCTAGATTAAGGGAGGAGAAGAAAGGAAAGTCTCTGAAGCAAAATTGCAGCGCCGTGCAACCCGTGGTAGAGAAACGGAAGGCGATATAAGCGTACGAGGCCATGATACGTACACGACAAACTGCCTTAAAATATTTAGACTTGAGGGAAAGCTTCGTTAACAAACGATAACACGGCAATCAGCACTCTAATACGACGAGAGAAATTATTGAGAGGTGGAAAATTCCTGTGAAATAAGTATGGTTTGCGAGACAAATGCTTGTAAGTATTGAACCTTTTAAAAGATGAGGGGAAATATGCGCTCACCGAGAGGGCACCGTCCGCACGAGACCACCACCAGGCACCTTACTGAGACGTGGAGGGCTTTGCGGCCGGAAACAAAGCCTCCCATCTCCGTCGGCCAAGAGCAGAAAACGTGTTTTCCGATCGCTCAAGGTTGCGCGTACATAGTATAACTCTAGCGTCTAGGAAAAGTTTAAACAGGGGCGAGGGCGGCACGCATAGCGTGAGAAGCTAGCCGCCAGAGTAACCATCTCAAGGACTGCTGCTGACGAAGGCGAAATACCTCCGTGTAATTATAATAACCCTAATAGGACTACTTTCGAAAAAAAAAACAGAAACGGCCCAGAGGGCTATACTACGAGAGCTATGACTGATAATTTTATATATATATATATATATATATATATATATATATATATATATAAAGCGCGCGCTGTTGCTTTGTCTGTGCGTGTAGTAGTTAAGAGAGCTAGTTTAAGGGAGGAGAAGGAAGGAAAGGAAAGTCTCTGAAGCAAAATTGCAGCGCCGTGGTTTTAAAGCGCACCCGTTGTAGAGAAACGGAAGGCGACATAAGCGTACGAGGCCATGATACGCACACGACAAACTGCCTTAAAATATTTAGACGAATACGACCTAAAGCCTGCCAAATCAAGCTTTTTCTTTTTGCAGCAAGGGTCAGAGCAAGGTTTCGAAAAACAAACAAACAAATATCTTTCTGAAATAGCCGAAGAGCAAAGGTAGGCACTGAACAGTCATTTCGATTTTTGTTTTCCGCGACCCTCAGAGGCTGCTCGCATCCTGTCATGGCGGACAGCTCCAGCTGTCGCCATATGCTGACAAGGCGAAATCAAACAAGGGGAGTCTGGAGTCTTCGTAGCTCGGCCATAGCACACTTGTGGCGTATTAACTTCCGCATGCCATGCATTGATAGAGGGACCATTGACGCGCTGTGATCGGAGGCCATGTAAAGTGGATGTATATATTTTGCAACGGGATTCTTACCCTTCTTTCGTGTTTTGTCCTGCCCTCCTCCCCGATTCTTCATCGCTGGTTATGATAAGCTTTACGCAGCGGAACACAAAAGCAACAGGCCGAAAAGAAAAGCTGAAGGCTGAAGATATAATCCATTGCACTCTGGACGAGTCAACCGTCGCGTCAATTTCTTCGTGGTATCGTCGTCTTGTTCGCAAAATAGCGCTAGGAAACGAGTGTGGTCAGAAATTGGGCTAGTTGGCGTTCGTTCATCTCGCAATGTGCCGAGTGCTACCAGCCTGTTTTATTAACTTCTTTCTTAAAGAAACACGTTATTAATGGATTCCCTTGCTACTGACAACCACGAAGGAACATACCCGATAAGTTTGATGGATCGCAACGCGGTTAATGTCTGGTGCGCTGGCGTGGTCGTCAGTAGCACTCAGGCCATAATAGTGATCAACTTAGGAAACAAAGAAGAATAGGAACTATACAGAGAAGTGTCTTGTATTGCTTTGTGCGCATTCGTTTTGCGTATTTCTTTAGCTATTAGTTGGTTCACAATACCTTAATGAGCAATGAAGGTCATTGAGTGAGGGGATAACGCTTCATACAAAGCATAAAAAAATTACACTAAAGACAAAAATAATGAATGTACATACAAAGGCTACAAGCAAAGTTAAAGTACAGTGAAACATCATTTTAGAATACTAAATGTACAGCGTATTCAGGTTATTGCGAGGTGCCTCGCGGTTGGATATGAATGCTATGTGGTATGTGTGCGCATGTTCTTGCGCTGTTATACAATCACGAACACATACGTACTGACTCGATAGTCTGCACATTACATTGTCGGGCTCATGGTCATTCTCGCCTAATCAGCCATCACTGACACACACATAATTCAAAGAAACGTGTGAACTACCACGATACATTCAACCTGCGAATGACGTAGAAGATGGTAGGAAATGGTTCTACGCTAATAAACGAACAAATCGTATACATGCAAAGTTTCGTATCAGTGTTCACGGAATATCTTTTACGCCCTCTGATTTTAGGCCCACAGGAATTCCCACCGCAAAAAGTGCATCTGCTTGAGTCCAGCCCAACTAATGGACCTGCAGTTGAGATGTGACGCCAACTTGCTGTTCTTTTCAGCTTCTAATGTATGACAATGTATGACAGTTTGAAATATTGAAAGTTTCAGTGAGTTGGCTTTTTCTTTATGTTGCATTTTGCTAGGACGTTCAAGTTTCCGAACTCGCTGCCTTTACTATGTGGATCTGATATTTTGGAACGTGTTCATGACACTCTCCTCAAGTGTAGAGTGCAGGAGCCACTTTTATTTATTGTTCTTACGACATTCACCACTTCTGCTTTCTTCGCTGATATGCAATCTCAATATACCAGTGATACCGAGGGTCACTTTTCCTGATTATGTTCACACATCATGCAAATAGCTCCGTGCTCTTGATTCTAGGTAACGTACCTACGTTTGCGTGGAGTTTGGTGTGGAGTTTAGCCTTTGTCCAACCAGTCAGGTGATTCAGGAGGCCTAGATGTGGTAGCCGGTACCATAGCCCACCCCTACAGTGTGTACGCCGTATCCGTAGCGGTCTACTCCGAGGCCGACTGTATGTACTAATCCTGGTGCTGCCACGTATGGTGTATGGTATCCGACCACGTGTAGGGGCGCTGCGTACGCTACGCGTGGCACGTAGCCGTAGGGCGCGCTGTACACGGGCCCCACGTTCGTAGACTTTGCCTCGGACACGATGGAGACGGGAGAAGAGGCGACGGCTATGGGCGCGCCCGATGAGCCTGCGGGGCCTACCGCCACACCGGGACCGAGGCCGCCCAGACTGTAGCCCAGGAAAGGCGCTGCCTGGGACACGCCCAGCACGAAGCTAAGGAGAGCGACGACCACGACGAATCTCTGCGAAGAAGGCGATGACAATCAGTCGCTCAGTTATAGTCAGAGCTACTCCCTGCACCAAATATTTTTTTGCGATTAGCATTTTTAGCATACAAGAATTGAAATTTGGTTGAGCTTGTAAGAGTTCATACCTGACTTAAGGCACAAAAAAACGAGGACACAAGAAGGAAGTCAAGACAGACCAGCGCTACTCCTGTCTGGTCTTTGTTGTCCTCGTTTTTTGCGTTTCTAAATACATCTATCTATCTATCTATCTATCTATCTATCTATCTATCTATCTATCTATCTATCTATCTATCTATCTATCTATCTATCTATCTATCTATCTATCTATCTATCTATCTATCTATCTATCTATCTATCTATCTATCTATCTATCTATCTATCTGCGCGAATACGTCGCGGTCGTTTCAGCGTCGTCAGTTCGGCTTCGTCATCTGGCTTTCGTCATGCCGTCGTATTCACGCCATTTTCGTCATTCAGGCATCATCATGGCGTTTTCGTCTTACCGTCGCTGTGACATGGCATCACACCATCGTCGTCAATTGCACAAGCACCATCCAATTTTTCTCATGGCGTCGTCGTCATACTGCCGTCATCGTTCCATCGATGTCATTCGTTCATCATTGCCATCGTAATCATGCTGTCGTCATTCATTCGTGATTATTCTGTAGTTGTCGGGCCATCGTCTTCATGCAGTCTTCATAATGCGTTCGTTGTCACAGCACCGTCGTGATGCCGGCGTGGAACGTTCTAACTTCGTCATTTCAGGTTTGCCATCCAATTTTCGCCATATCGTCGTCACGCCGTCGTCGTCTACAGTGATCGTCATACCGTAATCGCCGTGCCATCGTCGTCACGCTGTCTACATACGATCGTCATCATTTCAGAAACGGCATCCTACATTCATCACTCCATCTTCGTGGTACCGCCTTCGTCTTTCTGTTAACGTCAGTCTTTCGTCATTCCATTGTAATCATCCCCTCATTCAAACGTGATTATGCCCACCATCGTCGTGCATCGTGCCATCGTGCCGTCGTCACTCAGTCGTCGTCATGTGGTCTTTGTCATACTGCCGTCATGATCTCATTGTGGTCGTTCTGTCCTCGTCGTTCCAGCTCCGTTCTTTGATTCTCGCCATAGCGTCGTCGTCACGCTATTAGACAGTTTTAGAATAGCGTCTGTCGCCTTATGTACGTTAAGCGCGAGCATCTTTGCGGGACGTTATGGCGCGCGTTCTTTCAATCCTTTTATACCCGGCGTGAACTTTCTGTGGCCAGCACAGCCAAAGGTCCAAAACTACGAAGCCAAAGCACGCGTATTTTTGCTGCGTATCTGCATGTGGTCCACGATTTCGAGCAACTGGAAGCTAGGTAGCGTGAAACAAAACGTACCAATTATCTTTATTTTTTGGTTCAAGATTTATTTCATAATAAATAAAAAGCATGCTTGGAAAAAGAATTTCTGTTTCATGCTACTTTTCTGGCTTTCTGGTGTCCCTGTCTGGTTTTCCTAGTCCTGTAAACACAGATGGCGTCTCTAGGTTGCAGCAAGTGCGGGCGAGTGTGAGTAAGCTGATCTGAACTCATCAGAAGCAAACGAATACAGTGCTGCGTCGAGGAGTGTTTATTGGATGCATACGATTACTAAGAAGGGAGCTGTGCCGTGTGACGCTGACAATACCAGCACAACCGTGTCGCTGTTCCGACGCGAGGGCGATGGCTACTTCGACATCGGCAGCCTGTTTGTGTACGGCGGATCCGGTAGGTGTGGAAACACAACTGTGCAATTAGAATGAGCGCGTAAAAAACACGTGCATTTCAGTCATTCGATGACATAAAGGGTCGGTATTATAGGTTGTCTAATGCTGCAGATATAGTTACTTTCGGAAAACTTCACGTGTAGCGGTGTAGCACAGGAAGTGTCAACGTCTACGGGTGAAATAGTTCCTAGCACTTCGCGACGACAGGCTTGGACTTCTTGGATACAGTCATCCTCGCGAATTTCGAACCATTGCAACAGACCTGTCGATGTCTATTATACGAGGGGCAGTTTTCCTTCCACTGTGCGAAAACAATGTGCTTGGCCTGCACGAAAGATGTTACTTCCCGCAGACGGTGAAGCGCTTCCAGCCAGCCATCCTATATCACGTGAAAGTTATTTTATCTCCTAACATGAACAACCAAAAACAGGGACGCCGCATGCCATGGCATTAA
The DNA here is from genome assembly GCF_050947875.1 of Dermacentor variabilis. Classification (NCBI taxonomy): domain Eukaryota; kingdom Metazoa; phylum Arthropoda; class Arachnida; order Ixodida; family Ixodidae; genus Dermacentor; species Dermacentor variabilis. The sequence continues at coordinate 148,013,052 of NC_134569.1, read as the reverse complement.
TGAAACGGGCTCTTTCCTTTACGTAGAATTTCCGATTTTGCAGTTCCTGGTTGGTCCGAGGTTTTTCAGAATATGAATGCTTGCGTCGATAAAAGCGCTTGCTTCACTGCTTCGGACTATAACTACTGCATCGCTTGCCGTATAGCACTACTGCAGTGCATTTCGCGCGTTTGGACATGTAGTTCAATAGTGTGTGGCTCAGCGTAAAATAAGAAGCTACCTCGAGGTAATGTGTTTTGAAAAAGGGCTCAGCTATTTGTTCCTTCAATGCGGCATTCATAATTTATATCAATATTCATGCTTGCTTTTGAAAAACAGCATACATATATGATTTACCTTGGTACTTTTTCACGGTTAGTAATGATACACTAGCGAGCTCACACGAAAACATCTAAATGAAAAAAGAAAAACTCATGTGCTGAACGTACTGATAAAAACTGAAACCAAAACTGCCAGGAAATGTCGCCACTACTTGGCGTAGTAACGCAATACCAGAACCTCCGCAAGTGCGAGCGCGTGTGCGTAACTTTCGCTCTGCTGCCACGTAAAGTTGTCGTCCGGTACAGTTTAACGTGCGGGATCGCAAACGCAATGAATAGGTTAGAAGACAGAGTGCCATCTGGTGGCTCGTGCCAAACGTATCCAAGCTAAGGAAATTCTTTAGCAACTGTCATGTCGTATTTATGCGGACGCGTCTCGTTAAACCTACGAACGCCGGATTCGCCAAACGATCTAAAAAATTGGAGGCGCTATGCGCTTATAACTAACGTTGCGGGTGAGGTTAAGGGAAGCGAAAGCTCCTTTCTACAGTTACTGGCAATTCGTGGGAGCGAGGGCGTTGCCATCACGATAATTCGCGCTGAAGCAGGAGCCATGGGTTCAGCACCCCCCATGCCCGACAACGCTATAGTACTTCTTAGCATGCGTAAACGTTGCGAACGCTAAACTCGCGAAATAACGTACGCTATCATGACGCACCTAAACAGCAGAAACTCAATAACGTTGGAAGCATGGGCAATGAGGATAACGATATTTCTTTACGCGCTTAATGCGTTTACATTTGGTTGAAGACGCTATCTAAAACTGACTGTCATCGTCATACAGTCGTCGTTATCACATTATCGTCATGCTGTCGTCGTACAATCGTCATTATTTTAGAAACGTCATCCAGTTATCATGCGTCGTCATAACACCACCTTTATTTTTCCATCGACGTCTTTACTTTGTCATTCCATCGTGATCTCTTTGTTATCACTCAGTCGTGTTTATGCCGCCGTTGTCATACCATCGTCATCATTGCGTCGTCATTCGGCGGCGAACGCGGCTGGTGACTCTCTCCTCCTTTGTGTCAGCAAGATGGCCAGCGTCATACCTTCACGGTAGCCAAAAATAGCTACTCACTTTGAAAGCTGAGAAATCACTTCAGAGCGAGGTAAAGAGAAGTTTATTTAGTCGCATACAACGTATCAGAAACAAACACAAGATGCAAAATATTCTGGCCATAAATTGACGTCTATTGTAAATGTGACGGTAAAAATTGATGCTTAAGGTTCCTGTCTGGGGAGGCGTCACAATATAATTTCCGTTAGACGCTTATAACAGGGCAGGTGTTTGTGGCACGGCCTGTATTCCATAACTGCTACTTCGTAATATAAAATGTGCTTCTTACTGCATTTGCTTAAATTTTCGCCCATTAGGCTCAGCTATAATATATAGCAAAAATTCACAAAATGAAAGAGGGAGAGAGAGAGAGAAAAAATTTATTTGTTATGAGATTGGGCGACTTCGCAGGGTGGAGCCCTTAGTTCAAGGCCCCATTGGCTCGCGCCACTCCGCGTGCCCGCCGGATCAGCCGTCGCTGCTCTTGCGGGTCTGAGCTGGTCAGCGCAGTCTCCCAGGAGGAAGGTGAATGAATAGGGGAGTAGCCCGGAGGGTGTGGGCACTCCCAGGTGCAATGATATACTGTGGGCTTTGCTACACGATAGGGACAGTATGAGGGATATTGCGTGGGGTGGAAGAGGTGAAGATGAAAGAGGCAGGGAAAGGAATTAGTTTGAAGCTGTCGCCACGCGACGGCATCTTCTCGATTAAGGGAATTATGTGGTGGAGGGAAGTGTCTCCTGGTATCTCTGTAATATGGTAGAGTTTCAGTGTAGTTCAGTGGTTCTGTCGGTGCGTCGTCTGGGTTGGACAGCTCTTCCAATGGCGCCCGGTTAGCGAGCTCTCGGGCTACCGCATTAGCGCGTTCATTACCATGGAGAGAGGCGTGTCCAGGTGTCCAGACGATACGCACCCTGTGTAAAGCTGTGGGGTGTAATGATGTAAGGATGCGGTGTGTGTAGGGTGTCACCCTCCCTTGTGCCAAACTCCTGCAGGCGGTCTGAGAATCAGTGACCACTGTGATAGGTCCATCCGGCGCCGGCATGGTTGAAGCGTGTACGATGGCTACGGCAATAGCAGCCTCTTCCGCCGTGCCACTGTCCATAGTGTTGAGCGTGGCCGAAGCTCTCAGAATGTCTGCACTATCTAGTACGACTAGACATAGGGCACGTTTCTGTGGGTAGCGGGCCACATCGGTGTATAGGACTGGAGTGTTTGATGTGTCATCGCGAAATAGGCGAGCCAGGGCTCGTGCTCTTGCCTTTCGTCGACCTTTATGACGGTAAGGGTGCATATTCCGGGGAATTCGGGCCACGTGAATTTTGTTGCGAATGCTAAGCGGAAGAAGTGTGCGGTTTTCTTGTTGTGGTTTTCTTGGTATTTGGTATCCTAGCCTGGATAGAATGTGGCACCCTTGTGTTGTTCGTTGCAGACGTTGCAATTGGCTGTTAAGATGACCTTCAACTAGTTCGCGGATGGTGTTGTGCACCCCCAGTCGTAGTAGGAGCTGCGTAGACGCATGTTGGGGTAGTCCCAGCGCTGCCTTTAGTGCCGTACGGAGGAGGGTGTCCATCTGGTGCATCTCAGTCTGAGTCAGATTATGATAGGGGAGGTGGTAGGTTAATTGGCTAATTATGAGGGCTTGCACAATTCGGAGTACGTCTTTTTCTTTCAGTCCTTGTCGGCAGTTTGTAATGCACTTTATCATGTGCGTTATTTGGGTAAGTTGTTGGCGGAGCACGTGTAGGGTATGTGTGGCCTTCCCGTTGTGTTGTATGTGAATACCTAGTACACGCAGTCTGTCTACCCTTGGAATAACGTTACCATTGAGATGCAATGCGATAGCCGGTGGAATATCGGCCTTGTTCCGTTTTTTGAATACAAGCAGGAGCTCCGACTTCTCAGCTGCGCATGTGAGTCCTCCGGCTGTTGCAAACTCTTGAACTATATTTACGGCTTCGTGTAGTGCGTCTTGAATGGCGCCGTCTGACCCTGTGGTCACCCAGATTGTAATGTCATCGGCGTACAGGGCGTGCTACACGTTCGGAAGTTTTTTGAGGAGCGGTGGTAGCTTTGCCATCGCCACGTTGAACAGGGTGGGTGAGAGAACCGAACCCTGGGGAGTCACTCCGCTGGAAAGCTTTATGATATCCGACCGAATATCACCTAGGCTGATGGTGGCTGTTCGGTCAGATAAAAAGGCTCGGACATAATCATAGATGCGCTTTCCGCATCGGGAGAATGCAAGGTTGTTTAGAATGAGGTCATGTGAGACGTTATCGAAGGCTCCTTTGAGGTCCAACGCCAGAATGGCTCTTGTTTGAGCTTTACTTGGACTATCCACAACATCCTCCTTAAGTTGTAGGAATATGTCCTGCGCAGACAGACCCGATCGATAGCCGAATAAGGTATTGGAGAAGATTTGGTTCGCTTCGAGGTGAGGCTGGAGGCGATTTAGAACTACGCGCTGGAAGAGTTTGCCAATACAAGAAGTCAGGGAAATGGGTCTGAGATTTTGGAGGGAGAGCGGTTTCCCGGGTTTCGGAATTAAGGTAATATTGGCGTGTCGCCATTCCCGTGGAAGCGTTCCGTTTTTCCAATTGTCGTTGTAGTATGCAGTGAATTGCCGTATGGCCTGGTCGTCAAGGTTGCGTAGCAGTGCATAGTGAATGCCGTCTGCTCCGGGCGCCGTGTTTCGTCTTATGCCGTGTAGGGCTGCCCTCACTTCTGTCTATGTAATATCGCCGTCCAACTGGGTTTCTTCCTCGTGTGGATAGTCTTTGTACTCCAGTCGGTGGCCTGTAGCAATGTATCTTTGTTGCAATGTTTGGAGGAGCGCGTCATTATCCATTTGTTCTTTGTGGATGATGGTGCGGACTGTGTTCCATGTGTGCGTTTTTGTGTGCGTTGGGTTGAGTAGTGCTCTGAGGAGAACCCACGTTTTGGAACTACTTAGTGTGCCATTAAGGCGGTCGCAGAGGTTGTGCCAATTGCTATTAGTGGGGCTGGTGGCGTACTCTTCAGCTTCTGCTGTGATCCGGGCGTATCTTTGTTTCAGCCTACGGTTGTGCCTCTGCCTCTTCAATCGGTTGGTCAGGCCTCTTCGAGCATCCCATAGATGGAGCAGATGTCTGTCCAGATCGGGTGTCTCCGTTGTTGCAGCAAGTTGCTTAGTGGCTGCTTTAAAATCTGCTTGTAGCTGTCGTGTCCACTCGCGTAGAGATGGCGGGTCGTGTTGTTCAGATTTCGTTCTGTTGCGCCGGAAAGTGTCTCAGTTCGTTATTTTAATTGAACGTTCTGGGGTGCGTATGGCCACCAGTTGGACTTCTGTGGCTAGAATGCTGTGGTAACTGCCCAGATTCTCCATTAGGTTGTTCCAGGAGCATTTACTCAACCCCAATCACTGCTTACGCTGTTGCCCGTTCTGGTTGGTGTGTCAGGTTCTGTCAGCATAGTGAATTGATGAAGGTTCATGGCGTGAGCTAGACGGCGGCCTTTTGGAGTTTCTGTTGGGTACCCCCAGGCTGGGTAGACCGCATTGAAATCTCCCAGAATAATCATTTTTTGGGTTTGTTTACTGGCGGCCGAAAAAAGTTGTCCGAGGTCGTCTAGTCGCGATTTGGGTGCACTGTAGATATTAAGTAAAAACAAGCTGGTTTCATATTGATTCCTAGGTACAATTTCTAAGAGCACATGCGGAATGTGGGAGCTGTCGAGCGTGTGATCGATCACTGATTTGTTTGGACACAAGGGCGGCAGCTAGTGGTTGTTTGGTGGTGTCATGCTTGTCAGTGTATGCATTGTATCCAGTGAGTGTGGGAGTGCAATGTACTTCTTGAAGTGCTATAACGTCTGGTGGGTGAGGACGTGTAGATAGGAACTGTGTGAGGGAACCCTTCTTTCTTCGGTACCCTCTACAATTCCATTGCCACACTCGGAAGGTGGTGGTGGTGCGCCTCTTAGGTTTGCTAGCCATGATTGGTTGATACCGCCTCGCTGGTGAGGGCAGGTGTTGTTGTACGAGCCGGACGGGTATAAGGGTGTGACCTTCTTGGTTCCCTAGTGGTGTTAGTGTCATGTGGAAGTGAGTTGTTTTGATGGCTGAAAGTTGAGCTAAAAGTTGCACTGGTGAATTGTTTCATGTCAGTCATGGCTTGTTGTACGACCTGTTGTAGCATGTGCTTGACATCAGCCATGATCTCTTCCTTCATTTTTTGCATCTCCGCTCTTGAAACAGTCGCCATTTCCTCTATCATTTCGCACACTTTTTGTTTGGTACAGGAATTGTGAGGGAGTTTCTCAGGTGCGAGTGTGTGTGTCTGGGTGAGTGAAAGCGTCGCTGTGGGAGACAGTTTGTTTTGTTTGTTTGTTTGCTGTGCGGACGGAGGTGAAGGAAGGGAGGAGGAAAGAAGGGGAAACTGCGCTGACCAACTCACCGCTGTCGCCTTCCTTGTGTGATGGTCGGGCGTTTTCGTTCACGCGGCCTGAGGTTCCTTAAAAATACATTGCTGTGCATAGCCAAGTACATCAAATTAGAATGAGGTTTCTTACTTTCAAGCCATCCCCCTAGGGCTTCGCGTCAAGGTCTGCATGCACGAAGCAAGGGCGTAAACTAACGAAACGACACCGGCTTTGTCACATTAGGTATATTTCTAGCCAGAGCAATTCCACGCCACATACTAATCAGTATAGCGAACTTCCAACGGACACACAGGCAAACTGCAGTCATAATGCATTGAGATAGCCGCCTCCTCAGCAGACTTCTGTTTCTTGTCTACCAGACCGGACAAATGACATTAATGAAACGATAACTTTACCGAAACACACTATCCAGAACATTGCATAATTACAGGCGGATAGCTATGTACCACAGGTTAATTTTTTGCAGAAGTAATAGTCGCTCCTGCTGTCCCAAGATGCTTGTGTTTATCTCAGGTTTCAAACATCTCAACGTTCGTTCGCATTTTCATGTGGCAATGATCTGATTTAAGGTCACAAGAGATTAGATAAAAACAGCGCATAGGCTGTCTCCTACATCGAAAAGTGAAGTTAATCTGTGCGATACCACTGTACCGCTTATTTCTTCACAGTGTTAAGCAGAAGTTGTAAAACCTCCCAGACTCTACTCATCCCAAGACACCAATTTCATACAGTACATTTACAAGGCCTTCCATCTACGACGACTGCTTCATAAACCACCTTCAGGCGTTATGGAGTTTTTTAATAGGGACAGCATATTACACTGGTACACTTCAAACTTCCACCCCAAATTCTATGACAGCTGCTTTTCCGTACATCTGCAAGGGCTTTGTGGCTGCTATTAGAAAAAGTCTACTTTGAATCAGCCATCTGGAGTAAGAAGGGGAACAGAGAGACTCCATGTATTTTTTGTTATGCAAGGAAACGTAGCAAGCCAATGAAGCCAGGGAAGACATAGTAGAAATTAACTGCTTTTTTATATTAAAATGTAAAAATACCATAAGGAAAATAGAAATGAAAGTGGACGAAAAGACAGCTTGCAGCAAGTAGAAGCCGAACCCACATTTTGCGCAAAAACATATGCTGCTTTCCCAGCGGCCGAATTCGCAAGTTTCTCTAGTACTCGTGGAAGTTTGAGAGGTTAGCCTTGGGGGTGTCAGTCAGCGCAACTACGACATAGCCGCAGTGTACACTGGCCTTATATTTCGTACGAAGGACCATGTCGCGGATGTGTGAGCATCCTTTTAAAAACTGCAGGCGTCACGTAGTGCGTGAACTTAGGAGCAGGCAACTGGCCAAATAAACACTGATATTCTACGTCACGGCATTAAGGCTGGCAAAGTCGAGGTCACGGCTATGGGACGAGCGAGAATAAAAGGGATAGCCGAGGTACTTGATTTCTTGTTAGCCACAATCGCGGCTGGTTTCGGCTCCCATTTGCCAGAAGTCGTTTTTCTGCCCAATTCTATTTCCCCTTTCCCTATTATTTCCCGATGCTTTTCTTGGTTTTGCTGTATGTTTATTTTATATAGTTGTAACTAACAAGAAGTAAAGCCCTTCCAATTATGCTTGTCGCTCATTGCCTAGCGTCAGCCTTGATGCAATGAGGTAGCGTACGACGGTTATTGGCCGGTTTATTGCTCCTACGTTCACGTACTACGTGGAATCTGTAGCTAAAAGGATGATTTCTATCTACCGCCATGCCAGTGAGTAGCGCAGGCTAATACTCTCAGGGTTAATCTTGTGCGCAATACCCAAGAATGTGGGGCATGGGAACAGCCACCGTGGTAGCTTAATTTTAAAGCATCGCGAGCACATTGTGGAAGATTAGGGTTCAGCTCCGGTATGTGACAAATGGTCTTTTCGGGCACCTTCATTTCAATTTTCTTCACTATTCCTGCCTTTAAATAAAAGAAAGAAAAAATATGTTAATTTCTCCTACGCTTTCTCTGGCTGCATTGCCTGTTAGCTTCATACGCTTGAGTCAGCTTGCTTCAGATGTTGTGGAACTCGGGCCCCTACTGGCCGTAAATTACGCGAATTGACGTTATCGCTTGGCAAGCATGAGCTGGCAACTAATTTTAATGCTGACAGGCTGGATGTGATGCAAAAACATGTTACCAGTAGGCAACAAGCGCATCGTGGTTACCAACTCCTAAGCCGTTCACGCGCAATAAATAAAAAAATATAGAAAAAGACCACGCCGGCCTGTCATATCGCCTTTACATCAATAAGATCCAATGATAATGCCTCCGTTACATCGAAGTCTCGGTTATAGTTAGGCTAACAAAGTGCGTGTGTTACTAGTTGCAATTCGTGTTATTAAATAACTATATTTCCGCCTCAAAATCCATGTATTTCTCCAATGTCCGAAATGAACGCATCGCATCATGCATGGTCTTGGCGATCTGAATTTCCAGCGTGGACGAAAAGCCTTCGAGGCATACGTCTCCCATAAGGGATATAAAGGCGGGCCAATCTATTGTTTGTTTAAAATTTGGTTAGGCCGATTTGGTTAGGCCTTTTATCTTCAGGTAGGTTGCAATGTGGTCGCTACAGTGGGCTTACACATCTGTGAACCAATGGACGCAGCGAGTGAGGCATCGTGAGACAGAGGCTAAGTCTAAACAATTACTGTACGTCCGGCCGTGCAGAAACGCGGGACTGCCCTACAGCTCTGCGTATATGCAGACGACATTTGCATATGGGCTTCAGGAGTGACCCGTGCACAAGTCCGCGCACGACTTCAGAAGGCTTCAATGGCCGTGTCGACATACCTAAGAAGGCAAGGCCTGGAGCTTTTACCTGAGAAGTATGCAATCGTTGCTTTTACTCGCAAAACCATGGCGCTGCATGCTTTGCAGATAAAGGGCCACACTGTACCACACAGACGAACGCACCGATATCTCGGCGACATCACTGATGGAGACTTGTCTTGGAGCCTTCTGGTACATGACAAAGCGTTTGGCTGCCATTGTGGACCTTCTCGCGTTACTCGGCGGGAAGTCTTGGAGCGCAACAGTACCATCAATGCAGCATTTATATAAAGCAATATTTTTGGGCTTCTTGCGGTACCAGCTTACCTGTACTAGGAAATACTTGCACTACAAATATCCGCAGACTCCAGAGTGTGCAAGCCCAAGCACCCAGAACATGTCTCGGTCTCCCAAGAACTACGTCATCGATTACGACAGTGGCCATTGTCAGAGACGCTCCTTTGACAGTCTACCTGGCTACAGATATCTTGAGAGCACATACCCGACAGCCGAGTCGAATTACCTCACACTATCTTGCTTGCTTGCCAGCAAACAGGACAGATTCAGCATTTGCCAAAAGTGTAAGACATCACTCCTACTTGCCATCACAATTCACGCCTGCTACACGATCATCAGAGCCATTATGGTGTGTGCACCGGTCGCAAGTGCAATTGGAAATTCCAGACATCAAAAAGAAAGCTGGAGCGCCGTTGCAAGCTTTGAAGCAAGCAACTTTGGAACACATTCACAAAGTGCACAGGTTCCGGCAACATGTCTGCACAGATGATTCTGTAAAACTCTGCAGCTCTGCTTCTGCAGTCATCATCCCAGCAAAATCTGAAGAAATAAGATTAAAAACTTCATGTGCGACCACATCGACGGGTGCAGAACTTGCGGCACTCTGTGCTGCACTTGATTTCATTAATCATTAGCCACAGCAACAATAGACAGTCTTTAATGACTCCAAGTCAGCGCTTCAGTGCATACAAAGCCAGAGCCCAACGGACCCAATGCCTAACTGGGCTCAGAAATTCGACACATATATCATCGCAGCCATGACAAAGGACACAACATAATCTTTCAATGGCTTCCAGGACATTGCAACATCAGCGGGAATGACCACACCACACCGACGAAGCCGCCCGATCTGCCAATGAAAGTGGTCATCGTGTCTTGATTCCTCTTTCGCGAATAGACACTGCGGCTGGGCTGCGATTGATGTCCCGTGAATGTACTTTGCCCCTGTGGGACTCGAACGCATCCACCATGTGTCGTTTGCGTTCGCGTTCTCCAGGTATGGGATGCATCTACCGCGTGGCTTACCGCGACGGGAAAAGACCGTGCTGTAGCGTCTGTGGCTAGGCGTTGCATTTACGAACTCATATGCCTTTCCTTATTGGAACGGCTAACAGCCCCACGTGCGACACATGCAGCAGCGATGAGACACTGACACACATTACCTGTGTCTGCCCGCGATATAGTGCCCAGAGACAAGTGATATGCAGAGTGCCGTACCAGTTGGGCAATCTTTAAATGCCAGAACTAAATGCTTTAAATCAGTGCTCCTAAAGGACATCCTCGCTGAAGGCATTACTCGCGTTACTAAGGTTCCTATGGTCGACGGGCCTTCACGATAGACTTTAAGAACGGCACCCCCTACCGCTCTATAGTGTACGCGGCTTGTTTGTGCTCGTCTCTCTTTATCGCGCTCCATCTCTTTTCTCTCATTTTCTTTTTTTAGGCTACACTAAAAGAACAACGATCGCGGCCAACACAGTAGGTGATCGTCGAAAATCTGATCAGCGGGCGAAGCGCGTCGCCTTTGATACATGACTCATCGAAGGTTCCAGAGTAATCGCTGGTGCCCGCGTGTCTTCCAGAAAGTACTACACAATTCACGTCGCGCATAAATGCAGTCAAATTACGCAAGGTTTGGTGACAGTCGATAGAACCATCGATGACATTCGTGAAACATTCGGTACATGCAGGCGCACCCAGCGCCGAGCGATAACATTTGTTAGACGGTGAAACGTGGTCACCCGATAAAGATAAACAAGTACACGTCACATTATACTGCTCATATAGTTCTCATAGTTCATACACTCTTTATAGTTCCCATATACTGCTCATAACTCATATAGCGCATGTATACTGCTCACGTGCCAATATAGTTGTGCCCATACTGATAATAACAGAAACACCAACCAGAAAAAAAAAACTAATAGGGACATTTTTTTCTAAGGTTGGCTTAGACGAAATATCAATGCTCGCACAATATAAACCTTTATACAATATAAATGTTCACAAAATATTAGATATCTGTGGGCAATTGCAAATAAGTTTTCTCTTCGAGTGCAAGCAAAACAAGCTCGTGAATGGACACAAGAGCGACATAAACATGAAAGCACGAGGAAGCACATAAACAAGAATATGAGCTATTTCGAAAGGACAAGTACAATACCAGCAAGAATAACAAGAACGAAAATATAGATGGAATAAATGGTTACGTGATTTAGCAACTTTTTGATATTACTGATTTTCTCCTGAATTGAACTATTCCTGTGCATCACTATGTTGCACTTCTTCCGATGTGCATGAACTCAAATATTTACTAATGATAGCCGCTGTTTATTTGAAGCAGGATATTTTAGTTGTTTCTTGGTTTTGCTTGTCTGTTTGTTGCGCGTCCAAATTGGGTAAAAGATTTATTACAGAAGAGTATGCAAGCCAACACAATGAAACGCTGTGTTATTCCCGCCATTATTAACTCTGTCTTCGATGTCCTGTAGTAAAGAAGATAAGCCTTGCAAACTCGTAGATAGCAAACAGTGATTTGTGTTTCAGTTTACAAATAGGAACATCTGTTTGGCAAATAAAGCACACCCGGCAAGGCAGTCAGTGGCTTTGTGGCTGCTATGCGCTATTATAATTACTGCCAAAGTCTATGAATTCCGCGCACGTGCAGACGGCTGGACACTGCTGCTTTGGTTTAAGAATTATATAGCTGACGATGATTAATCTACTCCTTAAACGAAGCATTTTGAAGCTTTAGCTCGGGCCCAACTCCGACGTGGCTTATTTCAATGCATGTAAAACGCGAAAACGTTTTTCTGAGAAAACCCCTGGAACAACTTTAATGAAATTTGATGCATTTGAGAGAGAAAATTAAATTCTAGTGACTATAGGAAGCGGAATTTCGAGTTGGGCCACAATTTTGTTGAAGACATTTTTAAAGATTCGGAAGTTGGAAAAAAATAGAAGCACGCAGTTTACAAATCTATATCTCTGCATCAAAAAAAGATGTCACTGTTCTGTAAACCGCATCCATTAGATCATTCAAAGCGGACAAATTCGATATGTCAATTTATATATTACGTGTATTTGTTACGTTGTGTACAGGGACTCTGCAAAAGCTGTATTTACACATTACTAAATTTTTTTAAGATTCAAGTGTAACAAATATAATTTTGTCCGCTTTAGATGTACTATGAGATGCAATCCACAGAGTTGTGATGTCATTTTTCATTGCTGAGTTACGGAGTTGTAAACTTGATATTTTCGTTTTCCGAGAAATCTCGATATTTGCCAAGTAGTAAAATATTGACGGCCTAGATAAAAAATTCGAAACCAAGAGTCCCTAGATTTTAAGTTTTTCTTTTAAATGCAACAAACTTCGCCAAATTTGCTGCAGTAGATGCCGAGAAAAACGAATTCTCCTTCCACATGCATACAGATAGGAGCACCTGAGCTAAAGCTTCCTCTTAAGAGGAAGCTTTAGCTTGGGCGCTCCTGTCTAAATGCATCTAAAAGAATTTGCTTTACCTCAAGCGCTCCTATCTAAATGCATGTAAAATAAGAATTCGTTTTTCTCGGCAACCACTACACCAAAACTGACTAGGTTTGTTGCATTTAAAAGAAAAACTTAAAATCTAATGACTGCTGGTTTTCGAATTCTCGATTTATATAGTCAATTTTTAGTAAAAATTGGCAAATAAAATTTTTCAGAAAACGAGACTACCAAGTTTAGAACTCTTTAACTCAACAAGGAACAATGATATAACAATTATGTGAATTGCATATGATAGTACACCTAAAGCGGACAAAATTGATATGTTACACATGAATCTGAAAAAAATCCAACCAATTAGATATACAACTTTTGCAGAACCCATGTAAACAACGTAACAAATTTAGGTAATATTTAAATTGACATACAGAGTTTGTCCGCTTTGAATGCTCTAATGGATGCCGTTTACAGAACGGCTATATTTGTTCTTGATGCAGAGCTATGAATTTATGAAATTTGTGCGTCTATTTTTTCGCACTCGCGAGTTTTAAAAACAGTTTAACAAAAGTCAGGCCTTAAATAGAAATTCCGCTTCCCATAGTCACTAGAATCTAACTTTTACTATCAAATTCAAGAAATGTCAGTAAAATCCGTCCATGGGTTATCTCAGAAAAACGTTTTTGCATTTTACATGTATTGGAATAGGCCACGTCGGAGTTCAGCCCGAGTTAAAGCCTCCTATTAATTCAGAATGGACTGCCGAAATATGCTGGTAATGCCGCAAAAGTGTCACATTGACGTGCTCGTGTTGCAAGAGCCACGATGGTACCTCGGTCGACCGGTGTGTTGTTAACTCAGAAAGAGGTTTGTTGCGAATCGGGTATTGATCATATCCTCCGAATGCGCAGTTATACCAAAAAGCTTGAGGTCTTCATGGCTACAAGATTGAAATAATTTTTTGTCATAGTCCGGCTAACATTTACAGCTTTTTTCCACGAAGCGATATCTTACCGTAATTAGGGATTTTGCAATTTTCTTTATTATTTCGGAGTGAAATTTATTCATATAGTTCTGCAAAAGAAAGGGAGATGCAGAAAGGTTTATAAATATCTGGCGAAGTTTTTCCAGCAGCTGTCTTGGCTTGCCACTCCAGGTGAGATGGAGAGGATATGAACGAGAGTGAGAGGATGAAAATACCGCATATATATATATATATATATATATATATATATATATATATATATATATATATATATATATATATATACGCACACGAACATGCACACGAACACCGCTTATTTATACCTTATTCCAATTAAGAAAGGTCTCAATTACACAGAAATGATAGAAGCGCCTTTGGAAAGCAGAGGTAGGGAAACTCCACGTTTCGAGAATGCGCCGCTGCTCACGGCGCGTGTCATGACGCATGTCTGGTGAGTTCCTGTCCCCGCAAAATTGCCTACCTCTATCCAGTGCGTAAATATCGGTGCGTAAAATCGGTGCGTAAATAACACTGCACACCGGCTAAATATACTGGCTGCTCGTCTTCCCGTAAATACCGAACCGTAACTCGGGTGGTATACCATGCACTCTAAGCAGTTTTGCAGCAATAGATGCATTTCCGTTCGCCACGGCCCACCCGTCACCACCATACAGTACACATGGCCTATAGGTTAAGCGCATTCTAACCACTACTGGCAGCCAATTCATAAGCATACACTGCCATTTTGAGGAGAATCTTCCTCTGATGGCAGTGTCTGGCGCCCCAGCTTTCAGGAGGGTCAACTCCAGGAAAAGGTGCTGCCGAGAAGACGCTCATACTGGGTTATAAGCCTAAAAGTGACGCATACATTTCTTATCAGTTGGTTGCCCTTGCATTCATGAAACAACACTGTCACTATTAGGAATCGCCTGCTGACACTGTCTGCTTTATTTATGAGCCGAAAGACAAAACAGTAGTCTGCAAAAGACCACTTATAGAGGGCCTTTCTCTGTCAAAACACTAGTGGTAAGCTAGTTGTAAAGCACGTTAATGAACGATCGTGTGCTATATAAGTCCCATAGCTACATACCAGGGTTATTAGAGGCGCTGTCAAGTGGAATAATTCAGAATAACTTGACCAACAGAGGTTCTTGAAACATTATTTACATGTATGTGCACGGGTGTTCTTGCAATTTCCTATGGTCGAAATCTCACCGTCAGGGTCGAAAGAGTACTCTGGGCCTTGTGTAAAGCGGCAGGACACCACAACCACTGAGCAGCCAACACTGTTAGTTTGGACTTAAGTAATCGCATTTCAAAGTTATTTTGCCCCAAACTACTCTGGACATGGTTCATACGGTGTCCTACATATACGCTCACGTACACGCCCCTAGACAATGTGTGGCTTGTTAGTTTCGGCGAACTTCAGCGCACGCTTACCAGCACAGTGACCTCCACCTCATTCTTTTTGCACGGCGCTGTAAATACAAAGTGATAGGAAAGAGGCCGTGGCACCATCCAGTCTTGGTATGCGTTGGTTGCGTGCCCTGCCGCGGTGCGCCATACCGAGCAATTTCGGTCTTGCGAACATACCTGCGCGTTCATCCTGCTACCACTGCTGCTCCTGCTGACACAGTGGCCGGGTCGGTTTCTTGGAAGCTCTGTTTGGAAGCACCAAGAGCGGCCGCGATTCTTATATGACTCAAGTGATTCCAGTTTCCACCGTGGAGGAGAGCAACCGTGGATCTTCCATGCAGATGCCTCTCACTTGCCACTGCGAGGTAACCCACAAGTTCCACGGCGTCGCGATTCATTAGCGAATGCCGCAAGGCACGTTTGTTTCCCCTTGTAAACCGGCGCAGCAGGGAAAATACAAAAGAGCCACTCCCTTGACCTCGGTAAGCCACTTGCTATTTTTTTCTTCTCCATTGGCGGTGACACCGGCGCATAGTTGTTTCCTTGCTCAACCAGGGCCCAGTGCATGTGAATAAACCTCGCCAGCCTTGCCCGTCAGTTCTACCACACTACAAGAGCGACAAGGGGGCGAGAAGCTTGTCCTCTTCTCTTGCCCCCTTTGCCAATACGTTGTTCTGCCTTTTCTTCTTCTATTATTTGCGGCTTCCTTCTTGTAGCTCTAGAGAGAAAAGACAAGAGCGCAAAATAAATAAAACATTCAGCCTCCGTGCTAACACCTTTGTCCGGACGCGCTATTCTGCGCTCAGCTGCTTGAGTGCGCGTGCTCGTTTAGCACGCGTTGGCGTTTGTGCTTTTTTTTCTTTTGCATTGAGCGCAGCAGAGCTGTACGTGCGACTTGAAAGACAAGGCGTCATTGCTTGTCGCGCAGCGAATAGTACCCGCGCGTTCTCCTTGAGGCCGATGCGTAACGCCAGCCAATTGTCCGAAGCTTCCGTCAATTTGCGTTCACTTGTTCTACTCGTTTCCCGTACGGTGCCCACGATGCTTGCGATAGCGCGAATTGTGAGGCTGAAAAGCATTCCCTGTTCCGTCTCCTTCTTCGGTTTTATTGTTCTTAAGCCTAAGCTCGAGATATAACGATGCCCGGTAAGACTGCCAATATTGAAGCTGGCCCCGCATAGAAATGCCTCTGGAATTACCCACCCCATTTTTGTGAGTTACGTCGTCATTGTTTTCCCGGTGTTGGACGAATGAGAGAACGAGCAGCTTAGGCAGCGAGACAGCGAGAAGAAAGGCAAGATGTCCGTCGTATTGTAGCGAGTAGTATATTGGCACAAATACGAAATGCTGCTGATTCCATAACCGACACACGCGTCCCATTTTTCGCGTTCGTCTAAATGCTGCCTTGAAGTCGCGTAGTAATTATCGTCGAATGGCAGAAGAGATGCCTAGGTCAGCTTCTGCCTATACGCCAGCTGTGCATATGCAGCTAACAAACTGCTAAGGAGATTGAAAATAATTTAGTTGAGATATGTTAATTAATGCGAAGAGGAGCGGAGTCATGGCGCATTAACTATTTTTCGCAAGATGGCTTAGCGAAGCATTCAGGAAAAAAAAAATTCAGTGCCGAATTAGTGGTAGAGGCGAAAGAGATGCGCTACCATTACGTCGCACGTCGTTGAGGAAGCGGATCCCTGATTTAAACGACGTTCACCGCATTGCAAAATGTTGTTCAGGAGTTCACTCGACCTCATGACCTGCCTCTTGAAGGACTGAAGAAGTGCAATTGATGGCAGTTTTGAGCCGACACCCATCAGTTGCACTATATATATATATATATATGAAAGAAAACTAATGTTTTGTTTGCCGCAAAGCCTCCATAGTGCCATTCTTTGTTCAAATATCAACTGGGCCATTCATATTCTACCTTCTCCCGATATATATATATATATATATATATATATATATATATATATATATGTCTGTGTCTGTGCGTGTTTATCCAAGCTCTTCCATCTCGAGTGTATCTATACAACGGGGCCAGGCTTCTCACACTTCACGCACGTTCACTTTTTAATGCGCTTACATTAGGAGTGTGAAAGTAGAAAACAGTGAACGTGCGTGAAGTGTGAGAAGCCTGGCCCCGTTGTATAGATACACTCGAGATGTAAGAGCTTGGATAAACACGCACAGCTTGTCACTTCTTTCCTTTTTTAATGCGCTAGCATTAGGAGTGTGAAAGTATAAAATAAGGAAAGAAGTAGAAACAAGATTGAAATGTGTCCGTCTATTGTCCTTTAGTCGTTGACATGAAATGACCACAGAATTGGTCCTAAGCAGCGCGGAAAACTATAGCAGGCTGGCTGTTTTAGGTAGTGCGCTTTTACCCGAAGGGCGAAGCGTTGAAAATGATAGCAAGGTCCAGCGCTGCGCTCAACCTCCTCGGAGCGAGAGAGAGAGAGAGAGAGAGAAAGAGGGAGAGAGGGAGAGAAAGGTTAGCAATAAAATATTACAAAGAAATATCAATATAAAACGCAACCCTCCATTGTGTTGTTTCCGCTGAGGCGCCTAGATTAGGTGAATTGTTTCGCTCCTGGAAAAGTAGAACAGCAAGTTGTCGTATATCGCTTTTCGGTAGAGAGAGAGAGAGACTAAACCTATGGAGAAGAGCCCGCGAGCGAAGCGAGCGTGTCTAGCTCCTCCGCGTTGCACTGGGTGGTCCCCTCAGTCCATAAGTCCAGCGTCTTTAGCTGCCCTTCTCGCTCACTCGACCAGTTCGCGTTGGTCCATCGGAGTCGGAGCTGGAAAACGCTGCCTCCCATTGCCCTGTGGTAGGGTGTGTTACGGATGTGAGCTGTGGTGTGCTTGCGCAAGCATATACCATGTGGCAGAGCGTTTCTCATTCATCGCACTGTCAAAGGACGACATCTTTGTTCTTGTTGAATGTCGTAAACCTAATTTATTCTTCTTCTTCTTGTCGTCTGGTCAACATTTTTCTGTCACAGGCGAGGCATCAAAAATTATTGCGTACAGGAATCGCCAGCTTTTCGAGATATTTAATTGTATCACATCTCCAAAGACTGTTGTTTCAGCAAAGATACTCAAGTATTAAGTTAGAAGGACTCTCAAGGTGCGCCGAATAGGACAAAAAGCCTCAAAGAGAATGAAAGAAACGACGGCAGGCCTGAAAATGACGATGGAGACATTTGGCTTGGGAACCTAGCTGGCACTACCTTATGCACCCCGCTCCGTGAGCTCAAGTGCTCCAGTGAAATGGCAGATTGTTTACTAAATGCTAGAGTGTTTTACTAAATTGTTGGATTTGTAGTGTGTGATATTATCAAAGCTAATCCTTTTGAGACTGTCGCGCCAAATCCTACGGCTGGCATATTACACTGTCGTGCTAAAAAGAAATTTTACTGTTTCGCCTCAAGTCCTACGACTAGTTAATTACACTCGTGCAAATAAAAAGTTGCGCATTTGGGTTGCAAAGAACGAATGATAACAAAACTGGCAGAGCAAAGCAGCGTTTTTATAAAGGAAGTGATGTTCAATAGCCGGTGTAGAGAGCAAGTGTTTGGGGCAAGAAGTTAGATAGTATATATGCTGGCCAAATACATACGGAAAACCCTGCTCATAAGAAAGAAATGTGAAGGATAAAAAATTCATCGACGATTATGATAGTCCCTAATTCGAATTTAGGTTTTTAGGTGTCTTTTTGACAATCTTTAGGTGTTTATAATTCGCGATATATTTTGGCAAAGAATTTGATTCTGAACGACAGCACCCACTCCGTGGCGGCGCTGGGCCTCTGCTCGGGCAGCTCGTTTAGCAGCCGCGGCAGACGAAGCATTTCCACTGGTTGCGTCGCTCATCGTTCAGAAAGAAAGCGTGAATACGGGAATGCGTGGCTCGCGCGGAGCCCATTCTCTACAGCGGCGGCGGTACAGGCGAAGTAGCGCATGCGCAGTAGGTCTGAAGCCCACGCCAGCGCTTTGTTTCCATATATGGTATTGGCGGACGCACTCGCCGCATGCCTGGTCGCCGTCGTTGAGCACGTCTCGAGGCGGCACTCCGCCTTCCTTGTCACCCTTTCGCCATTCTCTCCTCCTCCGCTCTTCCTCATGCTTCCGTTGCACGCTCCTCCTCCGCTTTCCTCCTTGCGCTGTCTCCGCTATCGTCGTATTTAATCCCCTGCTGCGCTCCGCGTTTGCTCTTTCATCTTTCGCTGGACTAGGTCGCTCGGACGTTAACGCTCAACGCAGGAACGGGCGCCTAGGAGCTGCGCTCTAAAGAGAGTGCGTTTAGGATGCAGTGATTGATCATGAATATATTATTAAATTGTTAGTTCAAAAGGGGCTTTGCAAGACATGTCCCAGGAGAAAGCGGCACTAGAAGACGAAATAACGGTCAATTGACTCAAAGATGGAAGAAATATAATACCTGAAAAGCTTGTGTCCTTTTAGAGAATGCCTCAGGACTTCAAGTATATTAGAGAGTTGGAAGAATGTCAACATTACACTAATCCTTAACACGAGAGATGTTAAAGAATTGAATTATTAGACGCACATTAGGTGCTTGATTTCAGTATTGTATTAAGTACTCATGAATGTGATTTTCAGTAGAACCAAGGAAACACTTGTCTTTAATCAACCAAGAGAATAGGCTGGCTTCAGGAAAGGGTGTGCAACAATGGATCACATCCATGTCATGGGTCAAGTAAGTGTGAACTCTACGGAGTACAACGATCTCTCTATTTGGCTTTTGTGTATTACGAAAAGGCAGTTTCAATAGAGTTACCATCAGTCACAGAGCAATTGCGCAGTCAATGAGTAGAGTACACATACACGAATAACTTAGCAAACATATATAGATTCCCCAGCTGTCTTGGTTCTACGCAAGAAAGGTGGAAACATACCGATCAATGGATAAAGCAGGGCAACACAATCTCCTCAATGCGGCACTGCATGGTTAGAATGCGGCACTGCATGGTTAGAGTATTCAAGCTTTTGGACTTGGAAGGATTAGGAGGGAGAACTAATGGCGAATATCCCAGTAACTTAAGATGCAGATGACATTGTTCTGTTCTGTTCCGCTGGAGATGACTTGCAAGGAATGATTGAAGACCTTAGTAAACAATGTCAGAGTACGGTACAAGAATAATGTACACAAGACAAAGGTAATGTTAAATAGCCCGGCAAGAGAATAATTCATGATTGGAAGTAATCCTCTATAATCTGTGCAAGAGTATGTTTATCTATCACTTTTAAAACAAAGGGTGTCATAAAGTTGCAAACTTGACTCTATCGGTAGTAGCTGCCTGTTAAATGTACGAAGCTTTTTTCTTGCTATACCATTTATATGGACATTCCAAGCGCATTTATGCCGTCACCGCGCGCCGTACGCTGTATGTGCGGGTGAAAGCTTGGGATGGTCAGCGACGATCGACGCGCAATCTCCCGCGCTCGAGTGAGGAAGGCGAAGTGGAAGCTCGCCGTCTTCTGTCGTGCGCGAGGCACGGGGGGGGGGGGGGGGGCGAGGTGAGGGAGGGAGAGGGGGCGTTATACTCCCGCGGCTGTTGCTTACGGCGCGGCCGCGCGGGCCCCGTATCTTGCAAGCGATCTGCGACGTTGACAAAGTGCACGCCAGCTCTGGCCTCATTGTCAAATCGATCTGCGATGTGAACAAAGTACGCAGTGTGCCGTTAGCTTAGCATGCGCTGTGCTTTCGACGTCTAGTCCGCATTGCAGCGAAAGACAGCAGGACGGTCAATTCGCTCGCAGCCGCTGTCGCGCTTCGTCACTCCAGCGTTTTGACGGCGAGTTCCCACCGTCATCGAGCGACACGTGTTCATGTTTCCCTTTGCGCACGTCACATATCGCTTGTTAATTTAGTTAGAAAGCAAATGATTGAAAGTTTATACGTCTCATAAAACGAATGTCCTTACCTCATGTAGGTGTCTACTAATTTGCTATCGCAGTCGATGCTTCGCCTTTCGGGCGAAACTGTGTCTTTCTTTTATAGCGCGTGCACTCATGCGCCGGAGCTCATGTGTTCCACAATAAGGAGTAGTAATACTAGAGTAACTGAACTTTACTATGTGGAAAGTGACTGACAATTTTGCTATATAGCAGCTGGTTAAGGCAGTTTAGCAACAACTTGTAAAAGAGAATAGTAATTGAAAGCTTGTTTCAGAAATTACAAGTGCAGGCACGTCCACCCTTTAGGGAATAGTAGTTGGGTTTGCGTATGTGCATTGTACGTAATGCCAAAAGCCTGAAAGGCTGCTCTCAGCTGCGTGAACCTTTGAGGCACATGAGGATGCCCTTTCAGGCTCCAGGACATGCATACACTGGGAGCCTGGAACGAGCACTATCACACATGTAGGCATAAGCACAACCCTTGGAATTGTACATCCCTGCTCTTGCAAATCCTGCAATGAACTTCTAATGAATACTCATAGAAGCTGGATCGAAACTGTGTCAAGCTCACAAAGCCCACAAAAAGCACTCCAAATGCTGAAAAAAACGCATGATTAATAACCAAGTAAATCAAAGTGTATCATAAATAAAAACAAGCAGACATATTGAATTACTAGCACATTTTATTCAGTTCAGGCCGGCTTCTAGTAATGGAAATACAGTGAAAAACAAACAGCAAGTACAATCTCATAACAAATTCAGCCACGAGCGATTCAAGACATTTACATGCAAGAAAAAAAAAGTAGCTTCAATCAGCAGGTGCTTTTCACAAGAAAACAGTGGTGGGGTAGGTGCAGTGCTTGCCAGAAACCTCCAAAAATGGTTTAAACGGACGTAATTTGCAGGGAAAAATGTTTATTTCCGCATGCCACAATTTAGCGCAAGAATGAGAGCTGAGAATTAAAGCGAAATCTTATTTTATGAGAAAAGATGGCACGTTAGCAAATTGTTCCCCGGAATATATTAACCAGTGACGCTGGGTTCGTTGCGATAAACAGTAGTGAAAGCAGTGAATATAATAACTAAAACGCAGAGAGTGGACAAAAATTCCAATCCCTCGCCACCACCTCCCCCGAGAAAGAAAATGAATTATTTTTTTATTATATGGTACTTAGGAGACGTCGTCGCCTTTAGTTGGCGCCGGCTACTTATTTTCACATAGAGATTGAAAAAATATTTAGCTTAAACGCATTAAGACAAGAAGTCCACTCCAACCAATAATAACACAGTTCAGTCACATAAGTACACTAATGGCACACTAAAACTGAAAGTTAAATCAGAAACACAAAGTCCAGTAACGTAGGTGCAGCACAAAAGTAAACACAAACTCCGGTTACATAGCTACAATAAGATCAGTGAGAAGAAAGGGGGCTAACCGAGGTGCCCGATTTTTATTAGTCATATCAGCCACCAAACACGGACACCAAGGACAGCATAGGCGAAATTACTTGTGCTTAATAAATGAAACAAAGAAATGGTAAATTCATGGAAATTAAAGTGGATGAAAAAAACAACTTGCCGCAGGTGGGGAACGATCCCCAACCTTCGCATTACGCCCGCGATGCTCTACCAATTGAGCTACCGCGGCGCCGTTCTTCCATCCACTACTTTCTTGGGTATTTGTTTCCTAGGAGTGTTAGCCAGCGCCACCACTCACAAACCTTGGAGGCGGCTTTGGAACATCCTTGCTGCCGCAGGCGTCACGAGAACGTGAGCTTCTTGGGTGAAGGCAACCGGTCAATAAACCCACACATGCTACCTGAAAGCATCAATGTTGTAATGCGTCGAATGAACATAAAAACGAGCCCAAAGGAAGGAAGGAAATCAACTTTATTCCAGGTCCTGCAGACCACGAGGGCTTTGGGCTCTCATGGAGTGGGCGTCTTCCACGACGGAACCGGGAGGTTGAGTTACCCGGCGGCGTCGTGAACCTGCTGGCACAGGTATGTAATAAGCACAAATGACTCTATGACAAGCCGGCCATGCGTTACATTAAGAGGAAGCTTTAGCTCGAGTGCTCCTATCTAAATACATGTAAAAGGAGAATTCGTTTTTCTCGGCAACCACTGCACCAAATTTGACGAGGTTTGTTGCATTTAAAAGACAAACTTAATATCTAGTGACTGTTGGTTTCGAATTTTTGAGTTAGATCGTCAATGTATTATTAAAAATTGACAAAAATCGAAAATTTTCAAGAGACGAAACTATCAAGTTTACAACTCTGTAACTTAACCACTAAAAATGATAATACAATTCTGTGAATTGCATCTAATAGTACATCTAAAGCGGACAAAATTGATATGTTACACATGAATATAAAAAACTTTATTCATAGGGAAATACAACTTTTGCAAAACCGTTGTAACCAGCGTAA
Source organism: Dermacentor variabilis (assembly GCF_050947875.1). NCBI lineage: Eukaryota > Metazoa > Arthropoda > Arachnida > Ixodida > Ixodidae > Dermacentor > Dermacentor variabilis. Next base: position 147,989,897 of record NC_134569.1, on the reverse strand, counting down.
CAAATTCATGTAAGATGTAAGATGACATATTGAATTTGTCCGCTTTGAATGATCTAATGGATGCCGTTTACAGAACCGCGATATCGGTTCTTGATGCAGAGCTATGTATTTGTAAACTTCGTGCTTCTATTTTTTTCAAACGGTCAAATATTTGAAAATCGTTTTAAGAAAATTCAAGCCCTAAATCGAAATTCGGCTTCCAACAGTCACTAGAATTTAACTTTCTCTTTCAAATGCCACAAATTTCATTAAAATAGGTCCAAGGGTTATCTCATAAAAACGTTTTTGCATTTTACATGTATTTGAATAGGCCGCGTCGGAGTTGGGCCCGAGCTAAAGCTTCCTCTTAAGGATAGACTGTAAGCCAAAGAAATCAAACTTCTTACTTGAATGAAAACGCCAGCATTGCTGCTTGATTTTTTTTTACAATTTAGCTGTTTGGCAGTGCAGCCTTCAAAATTCCAAAACACGGCTATTGCAAAAGTCAGCATTTTTCTTCAAGCTCCGATAAGAATTCAGGTACGCCACGTTCGTAATATCATCGCTTCATCACCCCTACCATGCGAAAGCGTGTGTAGAGAAAGGCGAAGAAGTCACAAAAGCCACAAACGTGATAGCGCACGCACTCAGCCAACACAAACGGACTCAACCCCGCAACTACGGAGCTGAGGTTCCGCGGGAACGGAAAGTCGGAATACTCAAGTACACATAGAGAGCGCAAAGAGCGATCACCCGTGACAGAGATCATTCATCATCAGAAGGCAGGAAACGGGGTCAATGGACGGGAGCCATCATGCGATTACACGGTGCTTCGCCAAGCTAACGCGTATGCAAGGGTGCCTTGGTTCCGTTGGTGCTCAGTGCATTTTTTTATTGCGATTAGCATTCTTCGCTTACCTCAGACATTTTAAATCTATCTATCTATCTATCTATCTATCTATCTATCTATCTATCTATCTATCTATCTATCTATCTATCTATCTATCTATCTATCTATCTATCTATCTATCTATCTATCTATCTATCTATCTATCTATCTATCTATCTATCTATCTATCTATCTATCTATCTATCTATCTATCTATCTATCTGTGAGCGGAACATACTTCATACTTTTCACGTAGGCCTGTCTTCTCCAGGTCATGTGAGAGGTAGTGTCCAGGCCTGATAAATGCAACTGCCCATTCCGCCAAGAGAATGGCTTGGTGCAGGTGCCAGATGTTGAGGCCACAGGAACAACAAGAAAATGCATGCGGATGGGTGCCCATGGACGGATGAATACAACTTTATTGAACGTCAGGCAAGGCTTAACGCGATCCGGGCTTAAGTCTCCCACGGGGGAACGTCAATGCCCTGCCTCAACGCCGCCTCACGGGCTTGCTCTACGGCCCACGCCTGGATGCCGAGGTCTGATTTGGCAGAGTGGCGGCCCACCTCGACGACAGCGTCTCCGGATTAACTGTCATCCTTTCTATAGTTACATTTTTCTCTCACACATGTGTTTGAGTGTTGCCGGCCCTTCCTAGCACAATTTGCACGTATCGTCCTGAAGCTTATAAGGGAACATACATTTAAGACGGAATTAGTTAGGGAAGGTGTTCGTCTGGAGCTGTCTCCTGAGAAAGGTCTTCCTCCTGTTAAATTTGGGACTCGGCCGTGGGATGAGTGCCCATGTAGGTGAAACTTCAGGGTTGGAATCTGAGGTTGTAATTTTGCGACAGATAATTCGAGGAGCGTGTACATTCCCTATGCCAGAGCCATAAAAGTGATGATACTCATGAGAATCAGTTAATATCGGTTTAGATAACATTTATATGTGCGACTCCCGAATCGAGTAGCAAGTAAGCCTCTAGGTAATGGTACCACAGAACGAACGTAACTGCAAAGGGGTGTCTTGGCCAGTGAGTCAGCAGCCTGATTCAAATACAAGCTCTTGTAGCCAGGTACATTGTGAGGCATATTTGGTTGTTTTTGTTTTCTCTCTGCCGAAGGCATAATTCGCGAATAGTGTCGCCTTCGTCGTCTTTGTCATCACTGTTGGCTGCTGTGCGAAGACTCGGCGCGTGTTGCTGGTGGCCACGTCTCGTGTGAGTGAGTGAAGAAACTTTTATTGCAGGTTCGGCGAGGACGCGAACTCGTCGCGCACCCGGCTAGTCCCACGTCGGAACCGGCAGGTCTAGACCACCGGCCCGGTCGCGGGCATGCCGGACAGCCAGGATTTGCTTTTCTAGAGCGGGGCTACGCAGAAGCGAGTCCCACTCCTCCTTGATGAACTTGGGGTATGTCGACCCACACTCCCACAGCATGTGCGCTAGAGTGGAGGTCTGCCCGCAGGAGGGGCAGGCGTCGTCGCGATACACGTCCGGGTAAGCTTCGTGGAGAACGGACAGACACGGATACGTACTGGTGTGCAGAAGCCTAAGCGAAACGGCTTGCGCCCTATTCAACTTGGGGTGAGGGGGTGGAAAGACCCTTCTAGACATGTAGAAGAATTTAATAATCTCGTTGTGAGTAGCGGGAGCGTCTCTGTGGCCGTAGGGAGGAGGGGAGTCGGTGCTTCTTGCAGAGGAAGCGCGGTCGGTCAGGTCACGCGCAGACTCGTGAGCAGACTCATTGAGCTTCGGGGGAGCACCCTCGACCGACCCTACGTGAGCTGGAAACCAGTGGATTGAATGATGCGTGAGAGCATCTCGACTCGAGCTGCTAAGAAGACGAGCAGCTTGCTTGGCGATGCAACCCTTCTGAAAAGCACTAACTGCCGTTTTGGAATCGCTATATATCTCGGACCCACGACCGTCTAGCAGGGCGAGGTCGATGGTGGCTTGCTCGGCGACACCGGGGTCTGAAGTGCGAATGGGTAGCCCGAGAGCCCTCTTGACCACTTTGCGGATGAGAGCGTTGAGCTTGTCTCGCTCCGCTCTGAGCCAGTTATGCATAGAAATTGTGTACGTAAAGTGACATAGCACGAAGGCATTGATAAGCCTGAGGAGATTGTTCTCCTTCATTCCTCGGTGCTGGTTGGCTATTCTGCGAACGAGGCGGAAAGCGTTGTCCGTCTTTGCGATGATCTTGCGGAGAGCCGTTCCGTTCCCGCCGTTGAATTCGACAAACATGCCCAGGACCCGAATAACGTCGACCCTGGGTATCACCCCCCCCCCGTCACAAGTGCGAAGACTGATGCTGCTTTCGGAGACTGGCTTCCAATCTTTGGGTCTGCCTCCCTTCTCTTTTCTGTAAAGTAGAAGCTCCGACTTGGCGGGGGAGCATCGAAGTTCGGTGGGGCGGAGATACTCCTCGATCACGTCGATCGCCTCCTGCATGGATTCCTCGACTCTGCCCTCGCAGCCGCTGGTGCACCATAAGGTGATGTCTTCCGCGTATATGGTGTGCTTGACGCCCTCTACGCGTGCCAACCTCTCAGAAAGACCAATCATACAGATGTTGAACAGGGTGGGTGAGATGACGGCGCCCTGAGGAGTGCCCCGCCCTCCGAGGGGCACATCGTTGGAGCAGAAGTCCCCAATGCGAAGCTTGGCCTTCCTGTCCGTCCGTTAGGAAAGAGCTGACGTAGCTATGGAATCTGGAGCCGAGACCCAGGTCTGAAATGGTCTTTACGATGAAGCTGTGGAGCACGTTGTCGAAAGCTTTCTCGAGGTCCAGACCGAGCAAAGCCTTGACGTCTCTGGAACGGCCATCCACAATCTGATGCTTTATTAGCCTCATTGCATCCTGCGTCGAGAGTCCGGCACGGAAGCCGATCATGTTGTACCTGTAAACCTCGTTGTCTTCGAGGTACTCGTTGACCCTGTTGAGGACGACGCGCTCCATGACCTTGCCGACGCAGGAGGTTAGAGAAATCGGCCCGAGGTTCTCGATGTTCGGGGCCTTGCCGGGCTTGGGAATGAGCACCGTGCAGGCCATCTTCCATTCTGCAGAAACAACGCCGCTATTCAAGGACTCGTTGATTTTGTCGGTCAGAAAGACGATCGACGTGTCCTCGAGGTTTCTCAACATTCTGTTGGTGACTCCGTCTGGACCCGGCGCAGACTTGCGGTTGAGCGCGAAGATGGCCTGTCTGACCTCGGCAACGGAGAAGTCTTCGTCGAGCTCGGGGCGTGGAGGGCCTCGGTAGTCTGGGAGTTGGGTCACTGGATCTCCGTCGCGACGGACGGGCAAATACCTCTGTACCAGTTTTGCGACGAGCTCATCGACTGTGTGAGACCTGGTGGCCTCGTGAAGGGCCCGGGTCAACGTATGCCTCTGATTTGACTTTGAGCCGCTTTCGTCGAGAAGGTGCTTCAGCATACCCCAGGATTTGCCGTCGCGCATCTGTCCGTCGATGGATTCGCAGAGCTCGTCTCACTGCTGCTGGCATAGCCTCGTGTGACTGGTCGCTAGAACAAGAAGGCAAAGATTGAGATCCTGAGCCACTACAGGCGTTGTTTGGAAGTCGCGTTTGCTAGTTTGGGCTTCCAAGTTTCCCCGTCATTCTCTTTACTGCGGAACCCTCGCGGGTCTTCAATTACAGGAACGCTCGTATTCTCTTTTCTAACATTTTCTGAGACAGAAAGAAATATTGTGTTAAATTTTCGATATTCGGTCTAAACCCCTCCTTTAAATGTTTATTACGCAAAGTTCTTAATCATCGTAAGATTCTTCTAATGTCTGCAGTTCCCTCACTAGCAACTATATATACAGACAATTTTTTATTATTTTAAGCGTAAGCTTGGTTAATATGGTATTATTAATCTAAGATAATATTAAAGGAACCCACTGATTGACCAACTTACTGTAGTGGGTAAGCTTTATAATGCCCACGGACAAGAACACGGCGAAGGTTACGAGTGGCGGTCGTTAAGGCAGGCGCTGAAGTTTAGGCTGCGAATACCTAGCGGTAGTGCCGACGGCATTTACAGAGACTGCAAAGCCATCTAATCAGAGAGCGTCAATAGACAAGCATTCTGTGGAGGAACAACCATCACTATGGAGGTCGGAAGATAGTCTTGCAGGCTGATCTTCCAAAGATGTCTGAACGGCCGGAGGTTTGCCCACCTAGTGTGTCAACGCTGTCTCACATCACCAGCCTTACCGTAACCGAAAGCTCTATTGCCATAAACCATCAGGAACCAACGCACGAACTCCTAGGTACCGAAGAAAGCGTTGAAAGCTGGCCAGTCTCGAATGAATCCCCCCGTGGCGCTCAGTTATCGAAGACCAGTGCTTCGCCTCCAGCGTCACCTCGCATCAGTCTGCCAGGAGCCGGTGATGCTAACGAAGTTCCACACTACAGCAGCGAGAACGTGAAGATTTCCTCCCGCCAGGCTGACGCGAACAACCATCAGCACGGCGACGACGAAGCGTCGCCCGAATATCTCCACCGCTGGGTAGAAGAAGGCCTGGTGGCTTCCGGATGCACAGCTCCGTGGCCGTCGCAACAACTTGGCCTAGACAGGCGCGGTCGCTCCTACTGGCCTGGCCGACATGCACAAGTGAGCGTCTTTCTTCCACGAAGCAATTGGCCAACCACTGAGTCCTCTTGGCGGCGCAGGGAGTGGATGTCACCTCTGCCACCGGCATGCTTAGCGGCCGATGGTAGCTTTACGTACCTGTACGGCCGCCTCTCCCGGGGCACAACGTCGTCAGTGGGAAGCAAAACGAAGGCGTCAACTACGGGCCTCAGCGCATTCGTTTTCGTGGTCGTCATGCTGTGCGTATGGATGTTCCAAGTCGTCGGCGAGTACCGCGTGCCTGAGCCGGACCTGGATTCGTTGTACGCCTCGAAAATATCCTCTTCTGTGGACAAGGATAAAGGCGCTGGCCGCGCCGCTGCTCGACTGGTGTTAGGGGACACTGGTGGTTCACTAAGAGCCGAACACACTGTCGAACGGATCTCGTCGCATTACGATGCCGAAGGGACGACAGATGTCCGTTATAGCATAGATAGATCCACGCAGAAAACCGCCATGCTTATGATTCCGCATAAGCTGAGATCTGACACAGAGATCCGACGCATTGCAGGGGGTCGACGTCCTGTAGTTCATAAAGACCAGGCTTGATGACGTCAGGTGAGACTCTGTAATCTTGTAACTGTGCTCGTCTGGAAACGGCCTCTATACTTAGACTCGACACAGTCTTGCGTACCGGAGTCTCCATCTTGCGCATTTTTTTTTTGATAAAGGTTCATTACTCTTCAAGTGAAGAATTTGTGCGAAAAAGAAATAGGATATCAGCATGCCGTGTATAATGATATGGATATGGATATATACATATGGGACTGCACCACGCTTTACGAATTATTTTATCACTAGAAGGTCTGTTGCACGGCTAAATTTTCCTGAGGCTGTCAATGAAAACTGCTTCAGGAGAAGTCAGGAAAAATGATAAATGCTTACAGTCATTTTGAAGTGAATTCGCACACTGCCGTTGTCGCAACCAGAATAAGTTACAAGCAGATGGGTAAATCGTGGTTTGAGTTTATTGAATATACGCGCACGCAAAAATGTTGAAACACTGTCTCCTGCCTCTGCTGTCTTCTTGGGTGCTTAGACTCTCGGAATGCCAGTCACATACGATATTGTTTTCTTTCTTTCGCCTATTTCCGGTCGGCATTGCATTGCCTCTCGTTATGTCCCGGCGGTGCGACTTCAGATCCAGTTATTTCGCTGCGCAGCGGGCTGCGAGGGACGCCGTATCGGAGTGCTTGCGCATTAATAGCGACCATTTGAGTTTCTTGAACGTACATGTAAAGCATCGGTACACGAGCGTTTATTACATTCCACCCTTATCGGAACGCGTGCGCCGCGGCAGCAAATCGGACCAACAAATTCGTGCTCAGCAGCCGAATGCCACAGCCACTAAGCAAACGCAACGGGTTGACCATGTAGTCAGCATCAATCTAATTATGCCTATTCCATGGTGAACTCCTGCCTTACCCCCGTATCCTCAAACGATCCCCGACTCGCAGCTTTTTGCACTGCTCCATGATGATGATCATGATGTTTACTGGCATCCGATCTGAAAGGAGGGGACGGGGTTGCAAGTTGTACCATAGCTTGCTTGATTTAATCAGGCTTGACAACATCTCTCCCTATCTAACCCTTTGCCTGTCGTACCTCGATCTTAACATTCGTATTTAAAACCTCTCTTAATATAATGTGCCATTACCAACGTTTAAAATGACTCCGATTGTAATAATCTCTTCCCCGTTGTTTTTTCTCTTTCAACCAATCTCTTCTGCTGACCACTTAATCCTTCTACCTTCATTGTTAAGAAAAATTGGAAAACTTTCGCAACCATGAATCCAACATTCCAATTAGCCCAATTGGCAGTCTTGATTCCTTCCAGCTTCTTTAAATTCCAACGCTTTAGGAAGGTGTGGGCATTCTCTACGGATCTCGCTGGGTGAATATTTTAGCATTCCGTTACGATGTTCCGAGTAGTTGCCGGTTTTTTTCTTTATTTTTTGCAGCACGGACACGTCTCATCCTTTGGCGCATGTTTTCTCCGGCATTGTCCTCAGGTGGCCTAGTCGGGCCTCAAATAGCAAGACACTCTCCTTTGCATTAAGATACATATTTTCGCTCCTAATTTCTTGCCGTTGTGCCTGACAATCCCTCAGAACAAAGCCTGATTCACCGGCAGACATGCGGCTATCACAAGTGCTAATCACGCCTCATAGTTCTCTCAAGGCAGCTCAACCTACGTCACCTGAGTCTGACGGACAGGCATTCATGTTTCAGATCGGCTTTTCCAGCGCCCAGAAATGACAGCTTGCTCCACGAAAACAACGTCGCCCCTCCTGACCGTCACGAAGATGCCACTGATAGATGACAAGGTCATTGTTGACAATTCCCGGGGAAAGCGTTGACGGCAGGTTCGCAGCTTGCACGTGGTTGCCCCGTAATGTGCAACGTTGGAGACACACGGCACTTTTGGGAACGGGAGATCGACGGCAGGTTCACAGTTTGCGAGGTGCTTGCCTCGTACTGTGCAACGTTGGAGACACATGGGAAGTTGAGGAACGGGCGCTGGCGAATGATTCGGCGTTTGTGATTGGGCAGGGAAAGAGGGAAATAAACGGCATAAAAAGCGTATCCGGACGACTGTAAAGGAGCGAGAGGCGCTCGGACATGAAAAGCTTCTAGCATGTAGTGCGCTCCAATAGTTGGAGCCATGTTTGTAATGCTGAATCATGTACTTTTGTGTATAATATTTTTTCTATTCTCTTAACCGTGGCTCAGAGCCCCTCTTTCTCCCGGCACTGGCACGGCCCAATCCATGGAACCTTCGTGGTCGCACGGACCCCCGACTACACAGCACCGTATTTGATAATCTCCATGGTTCTTTTTTGTGTTTCCCTCCTTTGCATCCAATTTTTCGCCTCTGTTTCTCTCCCTTTCTTTTTTATGATGCCTGCTTTTGTATTTAACTTTCAATTACCCCATAGTTGGTCGCCAACTTTCCCGACCTCTTCCTCCATTACGTGTACAAGTTTTTTTTCCAGAGTTATTAAGCACGGCGCCGGCTCTCACTGAAGACGCAGCTGTTTTCGAGAATTACATGGAATGCTAAAGGAGGCCAGTGTCTACTTCAGTCACGGGTTAGCACTGCTATCTGCTTTTTCAAGTTGAGGTGAGTGCTGAGTGCAGGAAAGTTCTAGAACAAGAGGGTTAGAGACGCCCGATTAGGCTTGTCCTAGGTGAATTGCCCCCCTCCCTCCCTATATTGTTGCATAAGTCGTAATCTTAAAACCATATGTATTTTTACGTCACATTAGATTCTGTTCACTGACTTAGTTCCCGCTCTGCCAAAATAGCAGAGCGTTAGTCATCTTAGAATGGCAGAAAAGTAAGTTGATACGGCTTCATGACATGAAAAATCAAGATTACGATACGTGACCACAAGGGGAGAACAACATGAACGGCCCTGATATAACGGTATACAGCAAACTGCGGATTCGAAAGAATACGCACGCTTTCTGGCCTCGATTTATAAGTACCGTACTAAGCAGCTTCTCTTTGCGTGACCTATCAGCCATAGTAAGGCGACCGATCAAAAGTTAGCAAAAACAATATTCTTTAACGTCGCGGTTCACTGCTCAGTAACATTTGTCGTTCTGTAGGCGAGTAAACGTATCACCCAATCAGCGGTGTGGTTTTTCGGTAACATTGTCAAATATTTTCTCCCGCGCGCTTTATGCATAAACCAGGAACAACACCTGCTATGACGTACGCTTCGTCAGCACAACTTAACAGCTGCAATTGTGACGGCCCCGGCTCTCAGTCCCAGCAGTGAGACTTGAACGAAAACACACTCTGTGTGTATAAGTCAAGTACATGGGCGGTCGCGTGACCGTGCATCGGAGCAACTAAAACGTGCTGTCGTAAAACTCGGATGCCATAATACTGGAAAATCGCTTCTTCACACGCCCCTTCATCCCTCTGGGAAACAATGTGACCCGTTTATAAAATTTGTCAATCGGAAAAGTAAGGTTATCAAGTAACACTCCTTCACGAGCAATTAAATTAGGTAGCAGAGGAGTGATCGCCGGTCTCACATCCATACGGTTTCGAACCTATCTGATATTCTTATTTCCATATTTAACGTTGCCGAAGCGTTCTAGTGTAACGTTGCGTGCGTGAAATTACAAACAGGACTTGTTTTTGAGCTCAAGAATACTTAGCGCAGCAACATCAGAGCGCTGTGTATGCGGATGTCATTGGCCCGTCTGCGCGTTGTCGCCATCCAGTGAGTGAGGGCGAACTTCATTTAGATCCCAAAGAAAGAAAGAATGATAGGCCCTAAGTCTTTTGTACTTTCAAGAATACTGTCATGCTTTTAGTTCGGACTCAAGGTGCCGTAATGTTGCTTTCGTTTGAGGTCACAGTGTCTGAATTTTTCAGTTATATCAGCGTATCGAACGCGCATTACACAGAAACAAATATGTTTCTCTTTAGGAACTTTGCCTTGAGGCATAAAACGATGTGAAGCACGTTCAAGAGGCGCGCAAAACGGAAGAAAAGAGTAGAAAGAGAAATATAGTGGTCATATAACATTTAAGGACACACTATGTCTTGACACACTATGCTCCGTTTGTGTGAACGCGAGGGCGCTCTGAGAGAGGAAAGTATCGAAGCAGAGCCACAGTACCATTACACGCCCTTCTCTTTTGATTACAAGTAGCTTTATGCGATGGTATGAAATTTGCGCGCTTGCGACGTGCAATATGAGCAGCGGATGTATGATAAGCGTTGATAATAGTAGCAAACTGGGCAAGTTGGCACTGGCTCAGCTTTGAAATGGCCTTTCCCCACGTTCCAAGCACCTTTTAGAAGATATCCTAGCTGTCGCTATCACCTAGATTCGCCAACATCACTGTAATATTAATACGGACTCTTTGAGAAAATAGCCTCGCCAATGAACGCACATGTAGGCGGGAATTAACTTTCAAGTTCGGTTATATTGACGGGTTTGCGTAGAAAATGCGCTGCATAGAGATATTTCGATGTGAAACCACGGCGGACTAAACACTTTGATTACTACGTGTCCCACGGTACAGTCCCGGTATGCACACGAAGCGCTGTCAATAAATCCGCAGCTAAATAAACACGCGGAATGAGAGATTCGACTTAGTTAAGCCCCTGACTATTACGCACGAATTCCTTGGTCGTCGTGGTGTCTTATGCTGCTGTCCCAAGCGTGCTTTCGATGACAATTGCAACGAAACCCTATGGAAATTCGCAATCCCCATAGGCTCCTTTTCGCATGCTCCGGGAAGGCAGCCAGTGGGGCTCCCAGATTTTAGTTTTCTTCGGTTTGAGTGTTCCTTGAAAGTGTGCGTGTGACGGGTATGTACGCATATTAGGCACCGAGCAAGATCACTAGATAGGAGAACGAACTTAGGGTGCTAATGTGACCTCTGCAATTAAGTACACTTCGTCTTGAGTGCCGCAAGGTGTAGTATTCTAGGAGCATACCTTCTCAATATATCCATAAACGATGTAGTTAATGCGGCGGACCCAAATGTTTAACGTATTAGTTATGCCGACGACACCAGCCTGTTTATAGCCGATGATGAGTGTGACTGAAAGGTGATTCCAGCACGGAAACCAGGTTCTGCTTAAGCTGACCGAATGTACATGGTATAATAGGTTAGTAATTAGTGTTTCCAAAAACGCGTGCGGTTGTATTTCAAGCAAAAAGCAAGCACTTTGAGCAAATTAGTTCACTCGTATTACACGGAAGCGCTACCGAAGTTGTTAATAAATTCAAAACTCTTGGTGTTATATTTATTGAACACATGTCGTGGCACTCACATACTGATTATGTAGCTAGCAAGGCAGCTTGTGCATTAGGACTTATCTACCGTCACAGTGACTTATTAGCAACAAAGACTAAGCTTTTAGTTTATCATTGTTTTTTTATGCCTTACATTGAACGCTGTACCCTCATATAGGAAAGCACCACTTTTACAAAGACTTTCAAACTCAAAAGACTTGAGAACAAAATAATAAGGGTAATTACTATTACCGCTTCCGATATTCCGGCTCGGTCGTCGCTTAAGAAGTATGGACCAATTAGTTTGGACCATTTCTATAATTTTAAACTATCATCATCATCATCATCATCATAATCATCATAATCATCATCACCATCATCATCATCATCATCATCAGCAGCAGCAGCAGCAGCAGCAGCAGCAGCAGCAGCAGGCTTTACGCCCACTGCAGGGCAAAGGCTTCTCCCATACTTCTCCAACTACCCCGGGCATGTACTAATTGTGGCCATGTTGTCCCTGCAAACTTCTTAACCTGATACGCCCACCTAACTTTCTACCGTCCCCTGCTACGCTTCCCTTCCCTTGGAATCCAGTCCGTAACCCTTAATGACCATTGGTTATCTTCCCTTCTCATTACATGTCCTGCCCATGCCCTTTTCTTTTTCTTCATTTCAACTAAGATGTCCTTAACTCGCGTTTGTTCCCTCACCAAATCTACTCTTTTCTTATCCCTTAACGTTACACCCATCATTCTTCTTTCCATAGCTGGTTGCGTCGTTCTCAATTTAAGTAGAACCCTTTTCGTAAGCCTCCAGGTTTCTGCCCCGTACGTGAGTACTGGTAAGACGCAGTTTTTATACACTTTTCTCTTGCAGGATAGTGGCAACCTACTGTTCATGACCTGAGAATGCGGCCAAATGCACCTCAGCCCCTTCTTATTCTTCTGATTACTTCAGTCTCATGATCCGCATCCGCGGTCACACCTGTCCCAAGTAAATGTATTCTTTTAGCACTTCCATTGCCTCGCTACCGATCGTAAACTGCTGTTCTCTTCCGAGACTGTTAAACTATACTTTAGTTCTCTGCAGATTAATTTTTAGACCCACCCTTCTGCTTTGCCTCTGCAGGTCAGTGAGTATGCATTGCAATTGGTCCCCTGAGTTACTAAGCAAGGCAATATCATCAGCGAATTGCAAGCTACTAAGGTATTCCCCATGAACTCAGCTCCAATTCTTCCCAATGCAGGTCTCTGACAACCTCCTGTAAACACGCTGTGAATAGCATTGGAGAGATTGTATCTGCCTGCCTGACGCCTTTCCTTATTGGGATTTTGTTGCTTTCTTTATTAAGGACGACTGTGGCTTTGGAGCAGCTATAGATATCTTTCAGTATTTTGACATACGGCTTGTCTAAACCCTAATTCCGTAATGCCTCCATGACTGCTGAGGTTTCGACTGAATCAAACGCTTTCTCGTAATCAATGAAAGCTGTGTATAAGGGTTGGTTATATTCCACACATTTCTCTATCACCTGATTGATAGTGTGAATATGGTCTATTGTTGAGTAGCCCTTACAGAATCCTGCTTGGTTCTTTGGTTGACAGAAGTCTAAGGTGTTCCTGATTCTATTTGCGATTACCTTAGTAAATACTTTGTAGGCAACGGACAGTAAGCTGATCGGTCTATAATTTTTCAAGTCTTTGGCGTCCCCTTTCTTATGGATTAGGATTATATTAGCGTTCTTCCAAGATTCCGGTACATTCGAGGTCATGAGGCATTGTGTATACAGGGTGGCCAGTTTTCTAGAACAATCTGCCCACCATCCTTCAACAAATCAGCTGTTACATGATTCTCCCCAGCTGCCTTCCCCCTTTGCATAGCTCCCAAGACTTTCTTTACTCTTCCGGCGTTACTTGTGACATTTCAAATTCCTCTAGTCTATTCTCTCTTCCATTATCGTCGTGGGTGCCACTGGTACTGTATAAATCTTTACAGAACTCCTCAGCCACTTGAATTATGTCATTCATATTAGTAATGATATTGCCGGCTTTGTCTCTTAACGCATACAGGTGATTCTTGCCTGTTCCTAGTTTCTTCACTTCTTTTGGGCTTCCTCCGTCTCTAAGAGCATGTTCAATTCTGTCCATATTATAGTTCCTTATGTCAGCTGTTTACTCTTGTTGATTAAATTGGAAAGTTCTGCCAGTTCTATTCTAGCTGTAGGGTTAGAGGCTTTTATACATTGGCGTTTCTTGATCAGATCTTTCGTCTCCTGCGATAGCTTACTCGCATCCTGTCTAACTTAGTTACCACCGACTTCTATTGCACACTCCTTAATGATGCCTATAAGATTGTCGTTCATTTCTTCAACACTAAGGTCATCTTGCTGAATTAAAGCCGAATACCAGTTCTGTAGATTGATTCGGAATTACTCTAGTTTCCCTCTTACCGCTAACTCATTGATTGGCTTCTTATGTACCAGTTTCTTCCGTTCCCTCCTCAAGTCAAGGCTAATTCGATTTCTTACCATCCTGTGGTCACTGCAGCGCACCTTGCCGAGCACGTCCACATCTTGTATGATGCGAGGGTTAGCGCAGAGTATGAAATCTATTTCATTTCTAGTCCCGCCATTCGGGCTCCTCCACAGCCATTTTCAGCTGCCCCTCTTGTAGAAGAAGGTATTCATTATCCGCATCTTATTCTGTTCTGCAGACTCTACTAATAACTCTCCCCTGCTATTCCTAGAGCCTATGCCGTATTCCCCCACTGGCTTGTCTCCAGCCTGCTGCTTGCCTACCGTTGCATTGAAGTCGCCCATCAGTATAATGTATTTTGTTTGGAGTTTACCCATCGCCGATTCCACGTCTTCATAGAAGCTTTCGACTTCCTGGTCATCATGACTGGATGTAGGGGCGTAGACCTGTACGACCTTCAATTTGTACCTCTTATTAAGTTTCAAAACAAGACTTGCCACCCTCTCGTTAATGCTATATAATTCCTGTAGGTTACCAGCTATATCCTTATTAATCAGGAATCCGACTCCTAGTTCTCGTCTCTCCGCTAAGCCCCGGTAGCACAGGACGTGCCCGCTTTTTAGCACTGTATATGCTTCTTTAGTCCTGCTAACTTCCCTGAGCCCAATTATATCCCATTTACTGCCCTCCAATTCCTCCAATAGCAGTGCTAGACTCGCCTCATTAGTTAACGTTCTAGCATTAAACGTTGCGAGGTTCAGATTCCAATGGCGGCCTGTCCGGAACCAGGGATTCTTAGCGCCCTCTGCTGCGTCACAGATCTGACCGCCGCCGTGCTCATTTGCTTCGCAGCAGGTGTGAACGGAGGGCCGGGGTTTGATCGTTGTATTCATATAGGATGTTGTGGCCGAGTACTGCACCAGTACTGCAGGATTGGTGAGCACTCCCTCACCAATCCTGCTCTGGTGAGGGAGTACGTTACCGGTTCTGGTCACCAGGATCAGGCCAAACTCCAGGCCTTTTTATCCAATTTTCTCAACACGCGGATTTTTTTTCAATCCGGGGGAAAATTTTGCGGCACCGGGATTCGAACCACGGGTGTCTTGCACGCGAGTCGGATACTCTACCTCAACTCCACCGCTGCACCCTAAACTATGTTATACGCTACGAAATGAAATGAATAAAAATATTCATTATTTACGCTCTCTGGCTAACTTAAATGTAAACAGTATAGCGTTATACGTTAAAAGTATAGCGCTATACGTGTATAACGCTATTTATTTTCCAATATTGGCAAGTGCGTTCTAGCAGAACTAATTATGAGGAATACACGTTATATTGCATCATCCCTAGAATATTAAATGGTTTTAATGAGCAAAATTTTAAATATAGAGTATTTCACACTCGACCGACTCAGGCAGTATTATGTAGTGCTGATTTTATATTGTATTCTATTTGTTTGCTCTTTCTGTGTGCACACTTTCTTACGCTGAGATCAACTTAAAGTTCGTTTGTTTGTGTGCCATGAAAATGAATAATGTATAACAGATATTTACAGTAAATGTTTTTGTACTTCTCTTCAATATGGTTATAACTTTCACATTTATCTATTTCGATCAATTGTATGTAGTTCGCCGCGTGATGAATCATTCAAGACGTCTCTGACCTAATGCTGACCCATGCTCAAAATACAGGGGGTGAGAGCTTCGTCAAGCTGCCTAAAGCAGTTTTTTCTCTCTCTGCTCATGTTCTGTATTGCACATGAATAAACTTCTACCACCCAGCCGTCTATCTTGTGGCAAAAGAGGAAACATGCTCGTTCATCTGCGAGGCTTTAAAGCGAAGATTTCTTTGCCGCTTTCCCGGAAATCGTCGTTCATCGCTGTTTCCTCGCCGGATCTGCTTGTTTACATTTATAGGCAACTTGGACCAATAGGTATGTGCTGCCCGCTGCCTTGTCCAATCGACAGCTGGGGCCACTGGGTGTGTGCGTGAATACACAGCTTGCTTTTAGTTGCTGTCTGGTCTAGCAGGCTTACGGGATACGTGCCACTGGGCCGTGTGAGCGAACACACAATTCCTATAGCTGTTGGCTTTGGTTACGCGTAAACGAGTATGTGCAACTGGGCGTGTGTCCACTGTCGGCCAGTCCATTTGTCACGGTGACATAAGGGGCATGAAGCCCCAAATATATATTGACATGCGTCGTTATTCTCGGTGCAGACACGCTTCATCAATGTTATTTCGTGACAAGCATCATACATTGCCTTCGTTCTCGTGACGCACACGGCTAACACCTACAGGTGACGAGGGTGCGCTGGTGCCCTTCGCTACTGCTGCCCATGCTAGCTTGCAAACTCAAGGAAACTTCACGCCATTTGCGTTAAAACACTGCGTTGAATCTGCGTGCTTTATGTTTTCACCCTTCTTTATCTGCATCTCCATTGCGTTCTTACCAGTCTCACTGCTTTACGATTACTTTGCCGTTATTCTCTAAAGCTTTCGATCGCTTAAAGTTACGTTAGATATAATTTCCGATTTTGCCATCTCATAGTCTGAGTTTGCAATAATAATAATAATAATAATAATAATAATAATAATAATAATAATAATAATAATAATAATAATAATAATAATAATAATAATAATAATAATAATAATAATAATAATAATAATCAACATCATCATCATCATAATCTACTTTGCTTTTTCTGCGCGTTCGTCGAGTTGTTGCCTATCACGTGTGTGGCTCCTACCCACGATGGAGGATTGGCCAAGAAATGGGTGGATTATTCCAAATTAATATGGAGCAGAAATTTCCGAATGTCTATGGAACTACATTCAATAGCCTAGAATTATCTGTTAAAATAAGATCACGAAAGTAATCTCGAATGAGTAATAATTATTTTAAAAGTAAAAAAAACATATTGGGCTGCGCAGCACCTGCCTGTTAAAGGAAGAAGAAGGAGAAGATTCGGATTTTCAGCGAGTACGCAGTTCACAATCGCCCGCAGCAAATCAACCATCCACGGTTGCCGTAGGAGTTCCTTCGCCTTGAAACGTCTCACGACGAGTTGCAGGCGCTCGTTTTTTTTTTTCTGACAACGGCATCTCGCAGCCATGTTCAAATGGCTTCACAAGGATGGGATGAACGACGACGCGGCGAAGAGCCTGCTTCCGGTACGCACCAGGCAGCTCGGCAGAGCTTGAATGTTCCATGATTTTACCTATAGCCTGTGACGCTCCCTTTCTTCATGTTCGTTCTGGAGGCGCTGCTCTCTGGACACAAAATCTGTGAACGAGTTGTCATCTTGGGCGGCGAAGGAACCGACCAGACGCTACCTTTTGCCGTTCGTGGCAAACTTCCTGTTCAGAAGTTCTTACCCAGGCTGCCGCCTAACGGGTTGAGGCCATAAGAAGCTTCTTTCTCCAATTTGTATGCAGGAATTTTTAGGGCGTTTGAGGGGAATTTTGCGCAACGGGCATAGTAGAAAAGCGTTTGCTTCATCAACGATGCACTGAATTCTATGCAAGTAGCTCGCTACTATTAGCGTTTTGATTTTTGCCGTCGTATTAAGCTAAGTTCCTATAAGAATTGCGCTACAAGCATGAAAGAAAAACAAAGAAAGAACAGTCAGTCATATATCATCAGCTCTGTTCACACATACTTCGGCATACATAGATCTCGATAGAGAAATATTCATACATATTCGTGTTAAAAAATCGACCACATGCACTCTTGCCACTGTAACGTCCCGAAATTGTCCTCGTAGAGATTACAATCTCAGTCTTACATTCTACCGCGAAGACAAATTCCTGTCTAATCACGGGAACTACCATGGTCATTAGATCCTCACTGCCGCTGCGGCAAAGGCGCCGGTTTTCTTTCTGGGACAGGCTCTGAATTTATTTGATGGGTAGCCCACCTAGCGAAATCAGTACTGAGGGTCATGCAACAGGGTACGCTCGACATTCAGTGAAGAAGTGATGGTCAGCCGCCAAGCACTAGCGCACTGCTAGAAATCGCGGTAATACGTGTACTTATGCTCTTCGACCATCCCAACGCAGGCCGCCATGTCACTTCCCTCGATGACACCATCTCCACACACGCCCTCCACGTCTATGGGGGGCGATCTGCCCTTCACGTCCGGCGGGAACTATCGCACAGGGCCGAGAGGAACGGTGCCGGGGGTTACCGGACACAGCGCTGCGCAAACTGGACACGCGATCTCCGAGGTGGCCCACAGTTTCTGGAGCATGCGCTCCGGGGGGCACAGTTCGCACTCTTACCTGTAAGCAACAAACCCTGTTCCTTCGGCAAGCTATTGCCGCAATAGCACTACTGTGTGGGGCACAATATTTCGTACGCAACTCTTGCCGGGCATTTAATTACCTGATTACCTGGTGGTCGCATGCGGCGACAATTTTTGTTTATTCCTCCACGATGCGGAATTCACATCCGCTGTTTTCCTACAGCGTAATGTGTTTGACAGTTGCCATGTCCTAGCCTTGTGCGGAATAACCATTACCAGTTGAGAGGGGAACTCGTTGGCCAAGACGATGAAATTCTGTTTGACAGATGTATATGATGAGCTGTAGGTATAATGACTTGCACTACTGCAATGGTAACATTGTCATGGCGCAGCGGCAACCGTGGCATTCAGAGACCTTTATTTATCTTTTATTGATTGCTTTTCTACAATATACTGCAACATACAATGTGGCGCTTGCAGGACGGGCATACGTGATTGTATACAAACGAAGGAAAAAAAAATTACATCACGTCAAATAAAACAAGAAAAGCTATATATATATATATATATATATATATATAGATCTGCACATATACATGTATGTACATAATCAGAAATACCGTTACAAATTATGCGGTAGACGTACTGCGGTAAGGGAATTGCATTCGGAAATGGTCCGTGGACAGAAGGAGATCTTATACGTGTAGGTCCTAGCATAATAGCGTGTTCTTGAATCGGGGCGATGGTGACGTGTAGGCCTTGTGGACAAAGGCGTTACGTATAGTAAAGGGTCAAGGGCTAAATCTTGGTTGATTAGATGACGTAGACAGTCTCGACGGTATTTCTGTCTCCGTAGTTCGAGAGAGGGAATATTGTTAGCCAGGATTAATTCTGATGGAGAGTCAGAACGTTTGCATCGCCAGCACTGCGTTGCGAAAGACGCGCGAAATAGACAGATTGCACCTCTATATAGGCGTCGCATATGGCGACCACTGTAGCTTTGTGACCCGGACGTACGGACGTGATGGCTATGAACGCAAGTCCCACGTCGGCGGACAACGGTACTCAACAGCGACTGCAGTCAACGGTGAGCTACGCGAACCGTTCCCTCGCCATGGACATGGAAGCAGTCTCAAAGGTGCAGGGGCGTCTCCCGCCATTTTGGCCGAAGAATCCGGCAGTATGGTTTACTCAAGTAGAAGCGCTCTTCGACTTGCGCCGCATCACTGCACAGCGCGCTAAATACCTTCATGTAATTTCTACGCTACCATCTGAAGTTGCGGACGAATTCGACGACGTCCTGAGCCTTCCACACGCAACCCAACCATACGACCATTTCAAGACCATTGCTCTGACGAACAAAACGGTTTCGGAACGCAGCCGTTTGCAGCAACTTCTCAACACGGAGGAGCTGGGAGACCGACGACCATCTCAGCTGTTGCACCGAATGCGCCAGCTACTTGGCGACAGCATGCAAGATTCCGAGAGTCCTCTACTTCGTGGGTTATTTCTGCAGCGTCTCCCACAAAACGTTCTTCCTATCGTGGCTGCTGCAGGCGACATGCCGTTGGAGAAGCTAGCAGAGCTGGGGGATCGCGTTGCAGAAAACTCCCGCGCTGGACCCACGGTTGCAGCAGTGACCGCCGTGACACCGGATACCCAAGCGCGGCACTCTCGCCTCGAAAGCCTCGAAAATAAAATAGAGCAGCTCACTGCTTTCATCACGGCAACTCCCGTTCGCGTTCTCGTTCCCGCACTAGAAGCAACTGTGACGGCTACTGCTAGTATCATGTCCGTTTCGGCGCCAGCGCTAAGAAGTGTCGGGAGCCTTGTCGCTGGCAGGAAAACACGAACGTGAGTCGCTACTGGCGGCGAGTGACCCGCTTGACCTCGCAGCGAAACGCAGCCACCTGCTGTACTATGAGACAGAGCAACGGGACGCCCGACACTGGCGCTGAGGTAATCGTTATCCCTGTCTCTCGTCACGATCGACAACGCGCTGAGAGGATTGCGTCGTTACAAGCTGTAAATAGTTCCGCAATCGCCACATTTAGACAGCGTTGACTCACCATCGTCTTAGGACTGCGCCGTACATTTCGATGGATATTCGTCGTCGCTGATGTGCGCTTCGCTGTACTTGGAGCGGACTTTCTTAACAGCTTCGGCCTGAACGTGGACATCCGCTCACGGCTCCTTGAGGACTGTACGACCAGCTTGTCCGTGCAGGGAATCCTCGCACCTTTGTCGACCCCTGTGCAAACGGCTCCGAACTTACAAGCATGCTGGCTCAATTCTGTCTGATTTTCCTGAACTTACAAGGCCCAACGACTTAGTACTACCGGTGCGACACACAGTCACGCACCACATCGTCGCAACCGGACCTCGATCCCGTGTTCAGCAAACCACGACGCCTCGCGGGTGACCGCCTTGCCACAGCACGCAGGGAATTTGAACATATGCTGCAACTTGGCATCATTCGCCCATCGTCAAGCAGCTGGTCATCAGCCCTGCACATGGTTCCGAAGCGTGACCCAGGTGATTGGCGCCCCTGTGCCGACTGTCGTGCAGTGAACGCGAGCACTCTCCATGATCGGTATCGACTTCCCCATATTCACGACTTCGCTGCCACACTATCTGGTACTACCATATTTAGCAAGGTCGACTTGGTCAAAGCTTACCACCACATTCCTGTTGAGCCATCGGACATACCAAATACTGCCATTGCGACATCTTTCGGCCTCTTTGAGTACGTGTGCATGCCTTTCGGGTTGGGGAACACCACCCAAACGTTCCGAATATTCATCACTGAGGTGATGATCACTGACCCGCGGCCTACACTTCGTCGTGCCTACCTCAACGACTTACTTGTGGCTAGCTATTCACCTGAACAGCATGCCGATCATCTGCGATTGCTTTTTACACGACTCCAGGAACACAGCTTGACCATTAACACAGCAAAGTGTGTTTTCGGCGTCAATAATATCGAATTTCTTGGCCACCTCGTCACACCTGAAGGAGTACAGCCCCTGGACGGTAAAGTTCAAGCACAGTGCGATTTCCCTCGTCCAACTTCATTTGGAAAGCTGCGCGACTTTCTAGGACTGCTGAACTTTCACCGTCGCTTTATACCTAATGTGGCTCGTATTGTCCTACCGCTGACCCACATGCTCAAGCCAAGTAAAGCACCTTCAGCCCCTCTCGAGCGGACACGTGATGCTGACGCAGCATTCCAGTAAGCCAAGGATGCGCTGGCGAACGCACCAATGCTCGTGCATCCTTTATCCAACGCACAAATGCGGCTGATCACCGATGCTTCCTCCAAAACCGTTGGTGCCGTCCTTCAGCAGTTCCAGCAAGACTCGTGGTGCCCACTAGCCTTCTTCTCCCAGAAACTAAAGCCTGTCGAAACTCGCTACTGCACGTTCAACCGTGCACTTCTCGCCGTCTATCTCGGAATTCGGCATTTTCGTCATCACCAGGAAGGTAGCGCATTCCACGTGCTGAACGACCATAATCTATTGACATTCGCTTTCCGTGGAAACCACAGTGCTTTTTACATCCCGGCAAATTCGTCATCTAAGTTTTATTTCGGAGTTCACCGTCGAGCTATAGGTACATCGAAGGCCCCGTCAACGCTGCTGCCGACGCCCTTTCCCGCGTAAGTATCGTAACATCTGATGCTGGGCCGGGACTTCGAGGCAATTTCAGAGGCACAGCGTAGCGACAGTGAACTTCGCGACTTGCGCGCAAGCTCTAATTCTTTCTTGTTGTCTGATGTGCCGCTGCCCTTATCCTCTGATACAATTATGTGTGATGCGTCTTCTGGCCGCACGCGCCCTTTTGTGCCCTCCGAATATCGTCGTCAAATCTTCACTGAGCTGCACTAAGCTGCACTAACCAAGCCACCCTTGCATCCATGCCACTCAACGCCTCATAACGTCCGGATCACCAAGCCATAGTGGCCGCGATATACGTCGTCTACACACAGCGCGTGTATACGAACGGCGGAACGCATAGCGGCGCGCCCTAAGCGCGCTCCCGATTGCAGCGCCAGCACCGCGTTGCGCAAGACGCGCGAAATAAAGACAGATTGCACCTCTGCGTTCGACCTCTAAAGGTGGCGTCGTACGAAGACTGGGTCACACCGCAAGCAGATGCCACCAGAAGAATTAACGCTTTGCTGTCCTTTGCGAAGGAGGCAGGCATCCTCCCTTTCACCTGATCCCTTACCCTATCTTAGGCCACGGGCCATCCCTTCTAATAAAAGTTTCAATCAGTCAATCAATCTGCGTTCGTTTCGTGCTGACGTGCGTTCCGCCGCTCGTACACACGCTGCTCTCTATAGGCGTCGTATATGGCGACCACTATAAAACGTATTGACTTTCTCTGCATTATCTCAAGTTTCTCAACGTTGAGCTTAGTATACGGACCTCAAGCAGTGCGAGTCTGTTCTAGTTTTGGCCTGATAAAGGTAAGCTAACTGAGCAGCTTAACACTTGAAGGAGAATTTCTAAGCGAGTATTGAATAAAGCTTAGTCTGCGGAAGGCGGAAGCAGATATGTCACAAACGAAATGGTTAGCACATTGGTACAAAAAAATTCAACCCCTTTCTCTGATGTGGAAGTTCTGTTTGGGCAGCGTAAGGTCAGTTGAATAAAATTAGGTTGGTGGCAAACCTTTCGCAACAGTTTCCCACCGCAACAGCCGTCGCTATTCCTCCCTTAACAACAAACCTGAGCTTCATGAATTCGTGGCTTTCAGGTAGTTATTGTTAAGGTGATGACAAGATGTTAATAAAGGGGCGCATCAGACAATGTGATCGTGAAATGAAAAAGTGCGCACTTTAAAACGGTCACTTAGCCATCTGAAAACAATCGAAATATAGAGAAGCGTGCGTACCAAGTCTCTTATTCAGCAACTATCATACCTGGCCGGTGTACATAACGGTGCGTATTATAGCAGCTGGTCTCATCATGACGGTCATTATTTGACTCACTGCAGGTAGAGCAAATCCACATGGCTATTTTGTATGTTTACCTGCAAATTTTGCGGGGAAAATTTCGTTCACACTTTGGGTAATTGCATTCGAGGACATGACTTCCGCCATACGCGGCTGGTTGCGGAGCCAGATGAGAAAAAAAGCAAATAAAGTCGGAAGCTTATGTTTTTTACGTCAGCGACGCTCGCTAAGAATGCCGTTGTTTTCGCATCGCGTGTGTCGACGAGCAGGACGGCCGGCGTAATCCTTGTCACGTGAACAGATGCCCAAGTCTTCTGCGGCTATGCACCGTGCTGCGTACTGTATTACGTGAAAGTCGTGGTGAAAAGTCAAGAAAGTCTTTTCCTTCCTGCGCCAGGCGAAATGTGCACACCCGGGACCTGGCATTCCTGGTGGCGCTCATCCTTGCTGCGAGCTTTCTGGCACTGATGCTGGTCGTGACATTCCGAGGCAGACAGGATGGCAACGATCACGTGCTCGCAGTCGGTCGCTTTGGCGTGTACTACGGCACCAGGGCCACGGTGTCCGGCGTGGCCGTGGGTGCTTTTCTGGGCGTTCCGTACGCCGACCCACGAACGCTGCGCTTCGGAGCACCCGTGCCCTGGCACCGCGAGCAGGAGATGTTCGACAACACATCGCCCGCACCGAGTTGCGCACAGACGTTGCCAAGCCTTGGTGAGCCAGGGGCCAGTTATTCCTGCAGTGAATTACTTCTGGGAGCGCCTTTACTTTATTCTTTAGTGATGTATGGTGGATGCGCCACTTTAGCTTATCCATTGCAATGTATTTTTGCACGCGTTAAGTGAGGCTCACGGTGCCATTTTCATGAGTCGCGCTTTGTGTAAAAGTTCTCTTTCGTGCCCGGGGATGACAGCAAAAGAAAAGAGTCGGTCCACATTTTTTTCAGATGCACGCACAATAAAATAGCAGCAACACGTGATCTCGCGGCATGCATGAGGTTTTGGCACCGGGACATTAGGAATGCAGTGAGTGAGCGCGGAATGCAATCATGCTTAAGTGCTTTTCGAGGCTCATGCTTGTGGCAACTGTCTCCCGCACGTAGCGGCAAAATAGTTTTTACTCAGCGTGCCAGGAAATTTGCAATGGCAGCGTGTACAAACACCATGAGACATACGAACCAATATGAAAAGTACAATCAAGCCGAGCACGCAATGATTGCACGTAAGCGGCAATTGCCCGCTGTTGTGGTGTAGCGGCTTCTGCGTTACGCTGCCAAGCCTGGGATCAAATCCCGGGAAAGGTGGCCGCATATCGATGGGGACGATATGCCCGTGTGTCACGCATAGGTCGCACGTTAATGAGCTGTGGGTTGTCGAAATTAATCTGGAGCCCCCCACTACGGCATGCCTCATAATCAGATCGTGGTGTTGTCACGTGAAGCCCCAACATAATTTAAAAAAAAAATTAAGCGGCAGGTAAATACGCTGCGCTGATTAACAAAGGCTATGGCTATATATACTGGTTTCGCAGGTATAATGGAAAACAGCACTGCGTGCAACAGCGCAAAAGAGGTGAGGCGTGCAGACAGGAAACAAGAGTAGAGAAGTGGACAACACGAACAGCTCTCCACTCTTGTGTCCTGTCTGCACGCCTCACCTTTTTTTGCATAATGAATCCTTACCATCTAGCTCAGCTTTCTGTCGCAAAAGCGGTGCCCTGTGTAATGTATGGCAAGGTGGAGCTTTATTCGGATGCTTAGGAAATTGTGCTCACTAGCATCAACAAGAGATTTGTCCAGTTTCTAGTCCAACTATATACTGCGCAATTTACAAAAGAAATGATTAGCGTTTACTTCAGTTGCCGATGCGCAACATTTATTTGATGAATGTTGGGGTGTTGGTGAACCTTAACGATTCAAATATTGCGACTAATTCTGAAGAGCGCATCAGAAGCGCGCATACTTATCTCTCTATCGCATGAATTATGAAAAAGTCATATTAAAAATTATTTTTTCAGTTTTTATTATTGATTGAATGAACAAATACATATACAAAATGTTTCAGAGTTATAACGACTGTATTAATAAAGATACAGCTTTGTGCCAAATATGGCACACCATGAAGATGGCCGAGCGTTCTTGCTGCCATGGGTGGAAAAAAATTGGAGGACGCTTAAGCTTCGCCTTCAAGAGTGGAACGCGACAGCGTTCCCGTCGATCCGCCAAGGGGTGTAAGACAATGGGCTACGGCGCAGCGACTACGCGCCCCGCATCGGACGCGGTGAGCGTCGAGCAACGCAGCGTTCGGCGCGACAACGAAATGTGCGCCTGAGCAAGCGACGCACGCCTCAGCCTTAGAAACAGCTCGTTTCTAAGGCAACACCGCGTTCACTAGAGGCGCTTTTGCACCGCTTTGAAGCATCGAACTCGTGGTTCAGTCGACTTCCTCTTCAGACACCGAGGTGAGCGGACGCGGAATGTCGGGCTCTTGACGAGCGGCTTCAGCGACCCTTTTGGGCCGCGGTATCAGGTCAACTAAAAAACCAGGTCAGGACTACCAAATGATTTTGCCAACGCTGCCAACAGGTGCGTCCGTTCTTCATACAGTTTTTTTACATGGTGACGTTAAGGCGAGGCCTTACAGAGTGGAACATTTTCGAGACGCTCTTACACGGCTGTCTCTCATGCCGGAAGTGGTTGCACTGGGTGCATATCAAATGAACCATCTGTGGGCGATGACTTTCAAGGACGAAGAAGAGAAAAAGAGGATTATCACTGCAGACGCGTTTGATGTCAAAGACCACCGCTGTGTGGTCATCGACCCGTGTGACAGAGGCGTCCGTATCAAGCTCTACTGGCTCCTTCACGGTGTACCTGACGACGACGTTCGCACTGCCTTGTCGCCTTTTGGAAAGGTGACTGAGATCACTAGGGACAGGTGGCGGGTACAAGGATGCGTTGACAAAGGGTCAACCACCCGTACTGTCACTATCAAGCTGAAGGTAGGCGTCACCGCTGAAGACTTGCCCCACCAGCTGCGAGTGGCGGAAGATGTTGCGCTCGTGCACGTCCCTGGCAGAGCTCCCCTCTGCCTCCGATGCCGCGGCATCGGGCACATCCGACGCGAGTGCCGTGTACCACGCTGTTGGCTTTGTCGTCGTTTCGGCCACGACGAGACCCAGTGCGTCCGAACCTATGCCACAGTGACAGGCCCGGCATTGAAGGAAGATGTCACAGATCACTTGATGGATGTGGTCGACGCAGTGGAAGCCGCAGGCGAAGGGAAAGAGACCAAGCCCTCGGTGTTAAAGCCCCTGAAGAAGGCAATGACTGTTAATGAAGAAAAGTCATCGGACGGCTGGAAAGACCCATGGGATGACACGGTGGAACCAACTAACTCAATAGAGGTCGAGGTAAAAGAGGCCAAAGAAACGTGCACATCAGCAGAAGTGACGACCGGTGAACAGCACGAAACTGACGACACCGTGATGCCAACGTCAAGTAGTGCCCCTGCTAAGAGGCTTCACGAAGGGGCGGATGAGCAAGAGGAAAAGTATCAAGAGACTGGGAATGACGAGCCTGCTCCGAAAGCTACCCCGGGACGACGACCGGCGTTCAAGCCCAAACCCGGCGTTCCTGCCAAACGCCGTTCTACAACCCTTCCTGGGTTAGAAAAAATTGTTGTTGGGGTGTGGGGACTGGGGTTTGTGGGCAGGATGTGCGTCGGCCGTCGTCATTGGGCTTTGATGTCTAGAAAACCATGGTCCGCCTCCCTAGACCGTCGAGTCATCGTAGCAGATGTGAGGGACGATGTGGGGTAATTGGTTTGGATTCTCCTCCCGTTAAATGGCAGCTAATTTTTCGACTGGTCTTTGTGTCGCGACGTTGAACGTGCGTGGACTTAGCGGGCGTAGAAGGCAATGCCAAGTTAACCGCATGCTTATTGAAAATAATATTGACTTATTGGCCATTCAAGAAACAAAAATTGCAGCTGATGAATGCACGGAGCAAATGGTTAACGTTTTCCGTCCTAGATATACCGTAAGTGTATGTCATGCGGCGGGTAGGTCTCGGGGCTGCCTTATTCTTTTGCGTAGCAGTATTGCTGTAGTTGAAGCCGTCACATCATCCGAGGATGGCAGAATGGTCCTCTGCGATTTTGCTTTTTCAGAGATGCCTTGGAGGGCTATATATGTTTATGCTCCGAACGTAGCACGGGAGCGGGAAGTCTTTTTTTGGTGATATTCAGCAGTACTTGAATTGTGAAAGACATGTCATATTACTGGGTGATTTTAATTGTGTTTGCTTTCCAGAAGATAAATCTAAGTTGACTAGTGTTTGTGATAAAAGTGCGTTGCTTTTAAGTTCTATTCTAAGGCAACAAGAGCTTGAAGACATTGGTTACGTGTTGTCAAGTGAAAACCATACCATGTATACGCACTATCAAGGTCAATGTCATGGCAGGCTAGACAGAATTTATGCTCCGTTAACCTTCGTACCGTTATTTTCAAGTTATCAAGTGTTACATGTTAGTTTTAGCGATCATTGCCTCGTTATGTCAACCATAGGAAAGAAACAAAAACCATCTAAATTCAGCTGGGACTTATGGAAGCTAAATGATAAGCTTTTGCAAGACGACGTTTTTCAAAAGGCAGTTCAAGAAAAGCTCGAGAATTTGCTCAGCATAACTACGTCAGCGTTCTTCATTGCAGAATGGGAACTCTTCAAAAGAGACGTTAAATTCACCTCGATAGAAAGAGCATGCGTAGTCTGTCACAAAGAAAAAGAGCGTGAGAAGGAATTCCACCTTAGGCTAAAATATATGCTCAGCGCAGAAAGCTCTTCGCCTGGCTTATTTTCGAAAGAAATTAAAGAAGTTAAGTCTGAACTTGAAGTCATCGATGAAGAAAAGTACAGGGGTGCGGTATTAGGGGCAAGGGCGGAGAGTTTATGGGTGGGGGAGACGCCTACCAAGCGAGCAATAAGTGACGAGAAGAAACACGCGGTTTCCAAAGAAATAACAGAAATAAGTTATCAAGGGGAAGTCACTAGTGATGTTGGAATGATTGAGCACGCATTTGAGTCTTATTATGAAAGTTTGATGGGGAAAAAGACATGTGATATCGAAAGGTTTAGAACTGACTTCTTGCCATTAATGCCAACATTATCAGACGAGGTCTGTGAAAGGCTCGACAGACCAATAAGCCTTTCAGAAGTTGAGGATGCGATTGACGAACTTACTCCCGGCAAGTCGCCGGGGCCTGATGGTCTGGGAGGGGCTTTCTATAAGAGCTTTAAAAGTGGAATAGCTGTAGCACTACATCGCGTGATAAAGGAGATGTACGAGAATAAGAAAGCACCTCCTTCTTTTCGGACATCGCACGTTATTTTAATTGCTAAAGTAAAAGATAGTGCGCGACTTTTGGCGGTTGAAGCCTACAGACCAATAAGCTTGACAAATACGGACTATAAAGTTTACACTAAAGTACTGGTGCGACGATTGCAGACCGTTATAAAAGAACTTGTGGGCCCCCATCAGACATGCGGTATCAAAGGCAGATCGATCTTTTCGAATATACATACTGCAAGGACCATACCGGAATGCTGCGATGAGAGAGAGGACAGAGTCGCTATGATACAAATTGACCTTGAAAATGCTTTTGACAGAGTCGTCCATGATGTCATATTTTTGATCTTAGAACATGTTAAAGCCGGTGCAGTGATAACAGATGGAGTAAGAATGGTATACAAAGATTGCACTGCGCAGTTAGTAATTAATAGAAAATTAGGCGCCAGTATAAAAGTGGAATCATCAGTAAAACAAGGATGCTGTTTGTCGCCTCTTTTATTTGCCTTGTATTTAGAGCCTTTCTGTTTGAAAATAATTAAGAGCAAATCTATTCGTGGGTTTATCTACGCAGGAATTGAGACTAGAGTTCTGGCTTATGCAGATGACGTGGCAATTTTTTGCCGTGATACAGAAAGCGTGAATCACACTATGAAAGAGGCTGTTTCCTTTTGCGCCGCAACTGGAAGTGTTGTCAGCTGGACTAAGTGCCTAGGTTTATGGCACGGCAGCTGGCCACAGGTACCAGAGTTTTTTTGCAATATGAACTGGAGCGTTACCCCTGGAAAATATCTTGGGGTGCCATTACAACATTATCGTGACAGTGCCGCGCATTGGATCGAAGAAGTAAAAAGAGTTAAAGATCAGACAGAAAAGTGGGGCGGGCATAATTTTTCGCTGTTTTCAAGAGCTAGTGTTTGCAATTTGTTTTTAGTTACAAAGGTGTATTATGTACTACAAGTGTTATGCATGGCAAGGATTTCGGTGCAGAAACTTCACAGACTGTTTGCGGTATATATATGGGGATCCACTTGGGAGAGAACTAGCCGGTGTAACTTGTTTCATTCGGTGAAGAATGGAGGACTAGGATTAACACATTTGTTTTTGAAACAGATTGTTAGTATGTTCTTTTTCTTAAGGAACCAAAGTGATGTATTTCTGCGTACTGTTATTCAGGTGAGATGGAGTTCTTCCTTGCCTGAGTAGGTTGTCTCATCAGCAAATGAACGTACTCGAACACCAATTGGCTTTCTGAGGGAAGTTGTTATGTCCTTTTCTTTACTGAACGCGCATTTTTCGAATGAATTTTTGACTTCAGTGACGCGTAAGAAACTTTATAGTGATCTGGTTGATGTTTTCTTGCCGCATCCTGTTTACCGCATGATGTATAACTTAGGACCTGAACGCAATGTGCTGAAATGCGTTAGAAAAATGCCGGTTAGATCTTCAGTGAAAACCTTCTTTTTTCAATTGCATTCGGGCACTCTCCTTGTGAAGCCATGGCTGCAAAGCAAGGGCTTCTTTGTTCCATGGTCTGTTAACTGCATCATATGTAAGAAACCTGAAACTATTGAGCACATCTTTTTCGATTGTCATGACTCAGTTTTCTTGTGGGATGTTCTAAAACGAACTCTCAATAAAGAACTGCCGTTAAGTCCTTTCGGTATTCGGTTCTTACCGTGTGCAGACACAGGGGGAGTGCCGGCTGACTTGGTAATGCTTTTGTGTATGAGCAGCGTGTGGAAAACGCGCATGGATATCAGGAATGTCCACGTAGATGAAAGGTCTGCGAGGGAACACCTAAGTGAAAGTCTTAAGTACACACGTGATGCCCTCAAGCACATGATTGAACCTCCAGAGTGTTTTGAGGAGCTTGACCCTTTGGCGTCTGTGATGTCCTCTTTGAGTGCCTTTTAAATATGTAGTCTCTCGAAGTGATGTAATATTATTTTTCTGCACCAAATGACCTACTTTGTACGCGTTTGAGTGGTGTTGAAATCAAGGTAATAAAGAAAAAAAAACGAAAAAACTCGTGGCTCAGTGGTAACGTCTCCGTCTCACACTCCGGAGACCCTGGTTCGATTCCCACCCAGCCCATCTTGCAAGTTGTTTTTTATTCATGAAGTGCCTGCTGGGATTTATCGTTCACGGCCAACGCCGCCGACGCCGACACCGACGCCGACGACACCGGCTTTTCTGCGACACGAGCTCATTAACGCTGTCGCGTTAATAAAGCTTCAGGAACGGCGGTCTTTTTAGCGCGATGTGTGGAATGAAATGAAACAGTTGTTTGCTGCGTTAAAGCACAGATGAATGTTGCACTTCCTCTATCTTATCGACGACTTGTTTGTGCATAATGGCCGCTTACATCTTTGTTTCTTCTCATCAAATTCTGGCCAGTGGCCGACTTGCTCAGATCGGCCGTCTTTGGGTGGCATTGTGGCCTCTTGTCCCACTGCTTTTTTGACTTGAACCTGGAATTCGATCTCTTGACTAGAAGGCCTTCCTGGTCGCTTGTTGGGTAGGCACTTGTTATGCGAGGTAAGGCATCTGCAATTTCTGCTTTGAATTGAGCCAGCGGTAGTACTTATTTCTTCCCAAGCACCCTCTTGTACAATAGCCATGCTGCTACTACCGATAGATGTAGCATATGCGTAAAAATTCGAAATTGCCATTTCTTCGACCAGATATGTATGCGGTAAAGCCCAAGTAGTGAGTCCAGCAGGTCGACCCGCCCATGTGCCTGTTGTGGACCTTTACTACGCTGGGGCAATCAATTTCGCGAAACTCCTTGGTGATGGTAAACCAGCGCTTAGTCTTTTCGATTGGATCTCTCCCAACAAAGCTCGACAGAAATTTCACGGCGCGGCTGTCGTACCACCGCACACACGATAACTCCCCGTCATCTATCGCGCTTGTGAGTGCCCCTGAAGCACCACATCCTTTACATTTAAGTTCCTTTTCGCTTTTCAGGCGGCAGTTTGGTAGACGATTCGCTGGCCCTCACCGTACCGATCGACAAAATTCCATCTTGTGATAGGGTGACCTGCGGCTTCGGGCTGTTGAACATATGGCAGTGCGTTACCATATTTTGTCTTTCAGGTTCATACTGTGCCAAATATGGCACACACCGATTTCGGTTTCTCTGCTGTAGTTGCTGACGAAATTGAGAAAACTAATAACTGGCTTGAATTGGTGAGACCAAAAAAATATGCCAAAATAATTTTTCTGTGTTTCTGCGGTGAAAATTTTTAGATAAAAAAAATACCAATTGCTCGCGTTTGCCCCCTCCGAGTTTCACGTCGCTTCCCAAAATCTACTTCACGTCTGTTTTGTGTATAGCTCAAGAGATGCCAGCAGTCGCCCATAATAAGTGCACACAACTATGAGAATTACTCTGACGGTATCACATTCTCAAATGGGAATCTCTCACACGCGAAAAAAAGAAATGGTAACCGGTATGTGCCAAATATTGGACGCCATGCAATAGTGGGTTAACGTGTGGCGCTCGTGTATTGCAACGTTTAATTAAGACCATTACTAAGAACATTTTGTTGAGATCCATACGTACACTAAAGTGGATAATGGAAACACAATGCATGGTCATATCTTAGATACTGAACTGGGTTGCGGGACATTCCAGCTTCGATAGTTCTTTTTTTTAAATGTAAGACGTCTTTCAGCTGCTCGCTCGGACATTTATAACGATAAGAGTCAGGTGCACCTAGGAAACGCTGTAGAGACAATGGGATTCATGATCTTGTGTCCCATCACGTACGCCAGCTATCAACGGAATTCGTTGGTTGCAGGGTTATACTGTCGTCAGGAAATATTTTTCAAGGAGTTGCTACCAGTTTGTTATTTTAAGATAGTCGTGTGTGTAAGGTCACGAATGCTGAAAACACTGTGGAAATATCGCTATGTTGTCGTAAAAAATTATAAAATTATGTACTATGATGCTTTTGAAAGCGACCTTATAGATTCCTCGACGCAAGCTGCCTAAACGTTTTGCCTACATCAAAAATCACCTTTTTATTTTTTTGTGATATAATATCGATACGGAACAGCAGCAGATGAAGGCCGCATCCGCGTGACTGCGGCAAAGACGATGAGGAAAACCGAGAGTTGCCGATTGCTAGTCTGGCAGGATCTTTGTTGGCTATGGACTAGCGTTGTAAATATCCAGAGTGATCATTTTAAACTTTTTATGGAATTTTTAAAGATAAGCTCTTGCAGATAACATTAGTCATTGGGTTGAATTATCGAGAGAAGCGGACATCCTCCTCACGAGAAATCTAGATACATATTCAACTAATTAAGAAAAGATCCACTATTGATCTTTTTAATTAACTGCTTTTGGCACATATTGCAATTTAAGAATTGTAGCAGGTGAGTTTGCAAGGCGCATTCACTTGGAATGGATTTCCAGAATGACTTCAGTTTGGAGATATGCGCCATCAAACTTGGCCTAAATATGCGCTGTTGTTCCCTTACATTTTTTTTAAACAAAACGCTCTTTTGCGCGTTTAGGCACAAAGTAACTGAAACGCCCATGTATTTCATTCCACAATTTAGGGAATAATATCTCGAAACTGGTGTCACCCTGGAAATTAATTTCAAATGTGCACGTCTCTCAAGCTCACTGGCCACAATTCGTAAATTGACACATGTGCCGTAAAGCAAATAATTAAGAAGTTAATTAGCCAGTTTATTAATGAGCTTAATATGTGTTTCAATTTCTCGTGCTAGTAATGTCCACCTCTTCGAGTAATCCAGCTCAAGGACAAGAATTATGCTATTTGACAGTCGATTTTTGAAAATTCCATAAAACTTAAGAATTATCACGTGTTAATGGCTATGCACCGGAGTTACACATAACGACCAGGAAGCACGCGTGCCGATATTGGGCTCGACAAATATTTCACGTCTTCTGTTGTTCTCGTTGACGTTTCCATCTTGTTTCATGTCCGCCTCAGATGAGATGAATGCGAGCACATCGGAGGACTGCCTGCACCTCAACATCTGGGCTCCGGCGTGCGGAGCTCGCACATGCAGCGGCAATAGGACGGTCGTCGTCTTTATCCACGGCGGCTTCTTCCAGGCAAGACTCAGCCACTTAAAGCCACTTAGCCGTGCTGCTTAATTTTGCAGTACCTTGACTCGATTTTATGGCCTGTTGAAGGCCCTCTCTCGAGTTTACGATCGTAGCCATGAGAAACGCCACGCGGCACAAGAATGTGGAGCGGAGCCATCAGAAGGCAATTTGCACATGTTTCGAATTTATAGTTAAATGAGTAGTTGTTTATACTTCGGCGAGAGTGAATAACGTACGCGTTGGTGTATTAAAGGGAAGTGGTGGCTCAACCATGCGGGAAGCTCTGTGGAGAACAAGATGGCGGCGAATGTGTTTATTACGTTTGTAACATGTTTTGACGCAAGTCCTCAGCTTCCAGGGCTGTTGTAGCTAAACCGTGTCTTGTTAGGAACTCTTGGAATAAGCAAGGACAATAAGAGCACGCTTGAATACACGAGAAGAGTGACATATTCACTAGTAAGGAAGCGCCATTAGCCAGGGAAACACGACTTATTAATATTTTTTGTCGAATGTGGCTATAGCGCCTTACACGGCTTCCTGACAGTTACTAAGACGAAGGGCTCCAGGAAATGAAGAACTTTTCGTCCGGCTTGACCGTGATCGGATGACCGGTTGACGCCTGCCGAAGTGTCACCGCAGCAACTAAGCGCACACCGCTAACGTCGTCTCACTTTAAAGGAAGATGTATGGACGTGAGCAGCATCGTGCGATGCCCCGAAAAATTACGCGCCTTTGACACGTGCAGTCCCCCTCTTCTGGTATTATGCTAGAGCAGCTGGTCGCACATTGTGGCCTGAGGCTGGAATACAGGGACGGAGCGGAGGTGAGTCAAGCAGGAGAGTGAGTAAGCGCACACAATTGAGTTACGACCTGGACCTTTTGAGGTGGGGAAAATATGTCGCTTGAGGTTCGAAGATTGACGAATAGGACTGGCGACCCCTTCGCATGAGGATTACTTCGCATGAGGATGTCATTTGTTTTTCACGCAGTGTCTTCATCTCGTTCCTATACATGCAACAGCTTAGCGGCTGCGGCTATGCGTCACCAGCATTACACGCTGATGGGCTTTAGTGGCATTACGGGGTTGCTCTTGTGCTTGCTTTTACAGAGGGCACTTTATGGTTTTCGGAAGTATTTTTGGCTTATAGCGATGCTGTGATTGTCATTGCAGTTGGGGTCCAGTGAAGAAGCATTCCTAGGAAGCCATTTGGAATCCAGCTTTGCACCCATTGTAATGCACACCAGATTTAATTTCATATGGCCTCACTTTGCAAGGGCATACAGCAAGGATGCTGAAAAGTCTAAGTCAGGAACCGCAATTGCACCACCATCCAGAAAATGGCAATGAGCAGCAGTGACGACACGGAACTCCGACCCAATGCACCCGTATAATTGACGAAATTCTGGTTCCCTTCAACAGTTGTGTATTGAAGAGCCTTCTTGATATCTAAGACTTTTGGAAACAGGCAAAGTGCAAATTGATTTCTGCCATAGGGTTGTGACGCATGAGATCGCATTGTAAAGTGAACAGGTAAAATATGTTCGTACTCTATTTAGCGCAATAATCCATTACACTCGAATGCCTCCACAATGAATGACCTGTATGACGAATGGATAATCCTATCCCGGTTCTACTGGGAGTGGCGCGGAGCGCGACCTTTACGACGAAGTGACCTCTATAGCAAAATATTTCGGAGATCTCAAGCACTTTGTTACAAAGGCGTTCATCTGTATATCTTATCTTGTCTATATGATCATAATTGTCGCAGTATGCATTTATATTGATGTATGTTGCGGCAATATCACCGAATTTGTCTCGTATAAAGAATTGTTACTTGTTCAAGTTCAAGTTCAAGTTCTTTATTTGCATAATAATCAGGTTACAAATGGGGATTATACATACATACAGAGGGAGGTCCCATAGTCAATAGACTGTACAGGGGATCTCCCATTACAGATGAGTAGGATATATGAATACAAAGCAGCTATATGCAAAGACAAAAGACACCATGTTAAGTTAGTCACTAGCTTACGCAGTAAAATATTTAACGAAACAAAGCACTTATTAATATAATGATAACGATCAAATTGTTATATTGAGTGCAAAAATTTACGAAGTTTTGATTTGAATGTGTAAAAATGAGAGAATATCCTAATATGACACGGTAATGAGTTCCAAAGTAATGTGGCTGAAAAGTTAGTAGTAAATTTACCATAATTAGTTCTAGGTTTTGGTAGTAAATAGCTGTTGGTAGAAGCGAAACGGGTAGACGTGGAAAATGGATACTGGCTGGTAGTAATTATAGGGAACGGGAGCTTTCCGTTAACAGATTTATAAACAAGTATTCCAAGTGAGTATTTATTTAGTTTCTGTAACGATAAAATGCCGTTAGATCTGAGCAATGGAGATGCTTCCGATGTGTAGCTGCTACGTGTAATGATGCGAATTGCTTGATTTTGGGTATGCTGTAGTGGAGATAAATGTGTAGAATACGTGTTTCCCCATGATGATATGCAATAGTTAATATGCGTGTGAATAAAAGCGTAGTAGAGGGAGATGAGTGTCTTCATATTAAAGAAATTTCGAACTTTAATTAATATTCTAATTCCATATGCTGCCTTCTTTGTTAAGGATAAAACATGCTCGTCAAATTTTAGGTGTTTATCTAATATGACGCCAAGAAACAGTGCACTATCAGTAGGATAAAGTACACCGGAGGCAAAGGTTAGCGATGGATACACTGAGATATGTTTTTGTTTAGCTGAGAAGATGACGAAGTTAGATTTGGCAGTATTAATGTGTAGTTTGTTAAGTTGGCACCAGGTTATAGTATTTGCCGCGTCGTGATTAAGCTTACACATCAGTGAATCAAGACTTTTGTCTGAGGAGAAGATGGTAGTGTCGTCAGCGTAAAGGATACAGTCAGAGGACTTTAGGTACTTTGGGAGGTCATTAATGTATATTAAAAACAAGAGAGGCCCTAATATAGATCCTTGTGGTACACCAATGTTAGTTGTTTTAGGGTGCGAGTAAGTGCTGGAGATTGATACAGTGTATTCTCTATCTTTCAAATAGTTACGTAGTAATTGCAGTGCCGGGCCAGTTATACCAATAGAGTCTAATTTAGCAAAAAGGATGTTATGAACAAGTGAATCGAATGCTTTAGAGAGGTCAATAAATAATGCACCAGCGAAATTTCCAGCGTCAATTGCCTGCCGAATCTTGTCTGTTAGAAATATTAATGCCAAATCAGTTGAGTAACCTTCCCGAAACCCAAATTGATTTGGTGATAGGATGCAAAATTTTGATAAATAGCTTGATAAGCGTGTTACGATTAGTTTTTCGATAATTTTACTGAAGAATGAAAGTATAGCTATAGGGCGGTAGTTAGATGTTAGACGCTTATCTCCCTTCTTGAAAACAGGGATTATTTTGGCTTTCTTCAAAGAACTTGGATAAATTCCTGTTTTAAAGATAAGGTTCACTATGTGACAGAATGTTTCAGATATTAGGTAAGCTATCGTTTTTATAAGAGAAGGGCTGAAGTTATCAAGACCAGGTCCTGTATTTTTTAGACTGGAAATGACTGTGACTATGTCTTGAGGTGTTGCGGGATAAAGGAAAAAGCTATGGGGCAAACGGGGGTAAGTCTCGGTCAATGAATCTTCACACTCTTCATTATCTGCACAGAAGGAATTAATGAAGGAGTTTGCAATATCAAAGGGAGTATCAAGGAGAAGATCCCCCGACTGTATCATAGTTATTTCGGAAGTATGGTTCGACCGACCTAAAAAAGAGTTTAATACGTTCCATTGCTTTCTGACATCATTACCTGCAGACTTAATTTCATTTTCATAATACGTCGTTTTAGCCTGTTTGAGCAGTTTTCCTAGTAAGTTAGAATATTTGTTATACCTTTCGTGAAGTGCTGTGTTAAATGGCTGTTTTTTTGTTTTTCTGTAAAGGTTATCTTTTTTCCTTAAGCAATTTAGTAAACTGGTAGATAACCATGGGTTACGAGGAGCTGAAAACGTTTTTTTACAATTCATTAGTACCGTGGAATCTGAAATAGCTTTAGAAATTATTTGTGAGAATGTATTATAGGCAGTTTCTGGGTTATCACATACCATTACTGGGGACCAGTCTGAAGCGGCAATTATTTCAATAAAAATTGACGAATTAAATTTCTTTCTGGTGAAGTTTGCATCGGTAATGCGAGCAGTAGAAGTTAAGCGCACGAATGTTGGGTAATGATCGGTTATTGAAGCTTCGACCACACCACAGTCAGGGTTAGTAAGAAGATTGGATACTATGTGGTCGATAAGCGTGCCCTGTTTATCCGTGGGACAACGAGTCGGAAGAGTAATTAGGTTTTCATATCCTAACCCATTGAGGCAGCTAACGTAGTCATTAAGTAGTGTATTGGATGTATCTAAAAGGTTAATATTAATATCACCCATGATAATGACATTTTTCTGTTCGAATGATAAATTATGTAGCAAATTACCTAGGGCTAAGCAAAACGCGCTTCCAGATGATGAGGGTGAACGATAGATGCAGCCAACTATTAGGTTTTTCTTATCTTGTGAAAAGAATGTATCATCAAATTCGACCCAGACAGATTCACAGTTCGCCACGTTAAGTGTCAAGTCAGATCGCCTG
This sequence comes from Dermacentor variabilis, assembly GCF_050947875.1. NCBI lineage: Eukaryota > Metazoa > Arthropoda > Arachnida > Ixodida > Ixodidae > Dermacentor > Dermacentor variabilis. The sequence goes on along the minus strand of NC_134569.1, from coordinate 147,951,830 downwards.
TGAAAACGCAACTCTGAGGACACAAAAATAGCAGCACCACCATGATTACTGTTATCACGGTGGCAGTATTCGGCTGAGTATGAAGGAAAGCAATACAAGTTACTGTGGGAAGCGGAGAGCCAGGTTTCACTAACGCAGATAACAGAGAAATTATGACGGGTAGATGATAAAAAATTTGTGATGCCATCCATGTTTTTTTGCAGACTTCGCGCATTGAAATGGATTAGTGAACGGCAGTGCGATGAAAAATAAGCCTCAAGTTCTTCAGGTAAAAAGTACGTAGCCATTGGACAGAATTTAAAAATTGAAAGTTGAAAATTGAAAACAATATTGTAGGACATGCCTATTTTAGGACAAAAACTAATGAAATAAATATCTCCTGAATTGGTTAAGAATCACTTTAATAAAAAGCCTAGTTTTAAATAAGGTAGGTATTTGTGGAATAACATTTAACTCTTGGCGGTCTGGCCCACAGACGGGCAGCAACAACGACCCTCACTACGACGGCCGTGCGCTGGCCGCCTTAGGTGACGTCGTCGTCGTAGTGCCCAACTGGCGGCTGGGCATGCTGGGCTTCCTTAGCCTGGCGCGTAGCGACGACGTGCCCATCAACGCCGGCCTGCTGGACCAGGCCGAGGTACTGCGCTGGACGGCGAGAAATGTGGACGCCTTTGGTGGCAACAAGTCCGACTTGGTGGTCGTCGGCCACGGGTCCGGCGCCTCTGCTCTCGCTTACCACCTGATGCTGGGTCAGGGACTGAGTGACGTCGCTCCGATCGTCAAGGTTGTGTTCATGAGCGAGAGCCCAATGACCAGGTGTGGTGTCATTGTCTCGAAATTGCCACTCGAATTCTCTTGTGTCTGAGCCAGTATCGTCGCTGGGTAGTTCGTAGGGTTGTCGTTATCGCTTCTGCTAAAGACGACGGCAAGAAAGTACTACGGTTGAAAGACGCCTTGTCGAAAAGGGCTGGCTTGCAGCTCTGATATAATCTCTTGTGTTGGTCATCTTTCCTGTAGCAGTAAAATATACGTAACTTTTGGGTCATAAGTATGCCTAGTAAGGTTAAGAAGGCATAATTTTGTTGTAGAGCGAAAAGAGGAAGACGTAGACGACATACACAGAGTGAGTGTTGCAATAAAATTGCGCTGCCGTACCAAATCGCCCAACTGTTGATCCCCTTGCAGGTTAAGATTATTTCAGCAGGTGAAACAAAGAAAAAAAAACGTGAGCACACGTAATAAGGAAGAGACGGGACAAAGTCTGACTTCCAACTAAGTTTTCAATGTCCAGCTTTGTCCCATCTCCTTCCTGTCACACGTGCTCGTGTTCTTTCACCTGCTGGAACCTACTTATCCATATGTGCTCCAACTCGCCCAGCAAACCACCCTACTAAATTTTCGTGTTTCACTTTGCAATTAATACATTCCTCCTTCCACATTGGGTCTATATGAGGTGGTACCAAAATGTTTTGAGGCTGGCTTTGTTTTGAAGAAAGTAATTGATTTGTGCGCTTCCGAACGCTGTAACCTTAGAAATTGCTCCCTTGCTCAGCAATACAGCGCTCCCAGTCTTCCTGCCGCTTTGCGAATATTCCCTGGTACTTTGTTTTCCGAAATGAGTCGACCACCCTTCTGCGACTCGAGCCTGTAAGCAGTCGAGTCAAAGTGGCGACATTTAAGCTAGGTTTTAAACTTAAGGAAAAGAGCGACATAAGTGCGAGCCTAATGTAAAAAATGACTCGCCTTTCTCTGTGAGGATGATCACCGGTGACAATGCGTAGGTGCATGGTGACCATCCTGAGACAAAGATAGTCTCGTCGCAGCGGAAAAGCCCAACTTCCTTATGACCGAAAAAAACGCATGGCATGGCCGTAGCTCAGCAAAGTACATGCAGCACGTCCATGCAGCACGACGACACTGCACCTTGTAACAGAACATTCCACCTAGATGAGTTTCTCACCAGAAACAAGATTGTTTTGCTCTACTCTTAAGATTTGGCTATCGCTTATTTCACTCTATTCAAGAAATGAAATGTCGAGCTCAAAAATCACGATTTTCGCACTATTGCAGTATGAAGCTCGAATCGCAGAAGGTTGTTCGATTTCATCCGCAAAGAAGACCTCCAGAACATATTCGAAAAGTGGCAGGAACGCTGGGGGCGCTGTATTCATACGCCAGGGAAGTGTTTCAAAGGTGGTAGCTTTTGAATGCAGATGAATAAATCACTGTCTTCAAGGCAGGGCCCGGCTGAAGATGTTTTGACGCTACCTCGTATTTCACAAAAATATAGGCATTTAGGCCGAAGGTTAACCAGCGCCATGGCCACCAACCAATTATCTTAAATTACCGGTTTCTATGCGGCGACAACTGTAAAGACGGTATTAGCAGAATCTATGACAATTGTTAATTTTTAAGAATATTGCCAGTATTAAAAAAGATCACCCGCCGTGGTTGCTCATAAGCTATGGTGTTGGGCTGCTGAAGGTCGCGGGATTGAATCCCGGCCACGGCGGCCGCATTTCGATGGGGGTGAAATGCGAAAACACCCGTGTACTTAGATTTATGTGTACGATAAAGAACCCCAGGTGGTCGAAATTTCCGGAGTCCTCCACAACAGCGTGCCTCATAATCAGAAAGTGGTTTTCCCAATTATTTTGTTTTTTAGTATTAAAAATTGTTGTCAGTACTAGAGATGAGAGGCTATTCGATAATTTATGAAGTTTTCCAGTTCATTGTTTACTTTCTAGAGCACGGACTGATACGTTAGGATGACGTTTGACGACATCCACGAGAGTTCGGTATCCTATAACTATTCACTGTAGAAGAAGCCACCATTACTTATGAATTTCGCGCAGGTATCCGGTGCCCAACGGAGGCCAGGAAAGCGCCCAGAGCGAGTACTGGAACCCGTCCGTGCGACGTCTGTGCGAGGAGGCAGAGCAAAATAAGTCCAGCCTGCTGAGCTGCCTGCGTAGGCTCCCAGTGGAGGAACTGCTGCGGAGGCAGCGCGGGGACCCGCGAGAGCTGCCAAAGTTCTTCCCTGTGCTGCCCGTGATGTGGCCGACCAGGTTGTGGAAAGAGCTGAAGGTGATGACGGTACACTTCATGAGTGTCGCGGTGGACGAAGAGGCATTTGAAAAATGAAAACTTTAGGAGGGCACATAGAGAGGGATAGGATAGGATAGGTATGCCGATAACATTACGAGAAAGGACCCGACCTACAAATAAATAACCCCACAACAGCCAATGTATAAGTTCTACACGCCGAGTTTGATAACTTAACATGCTGATTTAAGTTTTGGAAATTTAGTGCCAGAACCGCAGTAGTAACTTTAAAACAGTGAAGCGAAGTGTCAGTAGTGGATAGGTCAGAAAGCCAAATTAACAATTAGTTATTGCTACGGTCATTAACTTATGATTCAATTCTTTTTCGCAATGTACTCTCCATACTGTTTATTCACCGCGTGTGCGAATGAATATAAGGACAAAAAAGATTGGTAGCAAAAACCACACATGCCCACGAGGTTTTTACAAAGAGAGGATAAAGATAGGTGAGGTACACACGTATCTCACGCACGTGTATCTGAAAAAGCAGTTTCATTCTTATAAATGGAGATAGATGGGGCGCTTACACAATCGCTACAGTTTCTTTCAATATAGAAGGCCTCCAACAGTTCACGGGCTGTCCGGTCCTTACTTCTGTTTAAAACCTTTGCTTCTTTCAGCCTTGCCACACACTTAATCTTCCTTTCTTCTCCGCAGGCTTTACAATGATGCGGCAGATGAGAACCAGTGCCATTTATTAAATCCCGATTATGTTCCGCTAATCGGTCGTTAATACGACGGCCGGTTTGTCCGATGTACTTCTTTCCGCATGTGAGAGGTATCTGATATACGACTCCCACGGCACACTTAACAAGCGGAGCTGCATGTCTCTTTTTACAGTCAGTTTTGTTTACCTTCTTCGGATCAGTTTTAACGCACAAGCCAGCCAGTTTCTTTGGGGCGGAAAAAACCAGAGGAACCTTATATTTTGTCGCTACATGCTTCAAATTGTGTGCTACTTTATGGGTGTACGGGATGACAACCGGTCTACTTTTGCTTTTGGGGACGTCATCTTGGTCGCCCTTCTTTGTACTTTCTTTTTTCAATTGTCGCAGTAAGGATTCAGCTACTCCGGTTAAGATCAAGGTTGGAAAGCCTGCTTTTTCCAACTTCCGAATCTGGGTGTGAAAGCTTTCCTCTGCCTTATGGCAACAAGATTTCTTCAGCGACGCTTCCAGGCACATCTGAGCAATGGCGCGCTTTACTGTCTTTGAATGGGATGAATCATAGGGCATTAGTTCTTTTTGTGCGCGAGGGCGATACATCCAGCAAAAGCTTTAGTCATTAAGGGTGATGTCAATGTCTAAAAACTGCAATCTGTTGCCTTGGGCAATCTCGTGGGTGAAGTCCAAACCTTTTCCAAGTGCGCCTGTCCCGTCTCGCTTGCTGTGTGTTGCGTTGTTTCGGCGCTATAACCCTCTTCTGGAAAGATGCACCAATTAGCCCCCCAACAAGTATTACTCAGGTACTCTCCATAGCCAGAAATAAAACCGAGCACCTCATTTTAATTTCCTTTGGGTATGTAATTGTGTTTTGATTTGGTGGGAATAAATAGCCAGCAAGATTCTGCACTCGCAGATGCCTCGTAACGTGACGGTTCTCCTGGGATTCTCGGGGTACGAGGGGCCGGACCTGATGCAATTCTTCCAACGTTTCTTCCGCCTGGGTGACGAGCCAAGCCTGCACGAACATGTGCGTTCCATCCTCATGCTGCTGCGCTTCTCGTCCGCCGAAGCTACGGCTATACTTGACCAGTACCTCGAGGTGAGCTTCGCAGGCTGTGTCTTCCAGTACAGAACACCACAGTCAACCTGTCAGGTCCACCTTCTGTGAAGCCAGCTATCTACACTTTGTAGCTCAGATAATCGAAACGAAATGTTTCATTACGCCGTATTGGCAGAAAATGGAAGAACCGTGGGCCGAATTGACGAGACTTCTTATTAGTAATCTCTCGGGGCCATAAGTGTTCGTTTGGGCTATTAATTTAGGGACGGTCTTGAACTTCAAAGCTTTTGATAAAAAGGAGTCACAGTCAGTCCTTTTCATGTGTCATAAGTGTCTAAGTGCAACAAAGATGACGCTTGCCTACTTATGCACTTGCTAGAGGTTCCCACAGGCAAGTGTTGCGTAATGTCTCGCTAGCTTCGTGGGGATGTGCACTTGCCAGATATGGGAGCGTGCGTCGAAACAGCGTTACTGGCATGTACCAGTCAGAGTGCACGCCTCCGACATGACTCCCTGAATGAATCTTCGAGGCGTTTCCGTCACGACAACTTCGCTGCATGGCCCTGGCTGCAGCTGCAGCATGACACAGACTGGTTACAGATCAAAGACGTAATGTGACTCTGGAAAGATGGCTAAGTGGAGTAGTACAGCTGCGACAACCATAAAGATAATTTTTGTGCTTGGTAGTGAAATTAACTTGCAGAACTCCTTTATTTACTAAACAAGAGTGGTCGAACAAAGAAAGTTGCCAGAACCACCATTTCGAGAGGCGGATCTGTCTTTGTCAGCCTATAAGTGACGTCCAAAACATGGCGGCAATGACGAGTCTTTGGTGCACGCAGCCAGCAACAGCATAGCCTTTGAGTTTGGCTTCTGTTACTCGAATGGAGCCGTCTCTGAGGCCTGTATTAGGACACCACCTGTTCTCGAAAATTTGGGTCCAGCGACATTCCGTGGTCGACCACGGTTGATGACTTCGAGCCTCCACCTTCCTGTGACGTCTTGTTATGCTTTTATTACGTTCCATTACTCCCTTGGCAAGCTTTTCGCGTACTTCATGTAAGGCTACTGAAGGCGCAGGCAACGTAACCGTCAGCGAGGGAGTGCAACGCTAATGAACGGCGCCGATAAACACGAGAAGCGAGCATAACTTGCGCCGTCGGTGTGGCGTTCACTCTGACATACCTGAATAGGCACATCAGTTCTTCTCCATTAGCTTATCAGACCGTAGTATACCCCCATAGTCTGCACGAGTAGAGGAATTAGTGTATCTCCCGATGCTTCTTCGCTGCACTTCCTCCTTGCTCTTACATTTCCACATAGAGCGCCATTGATTGTGATCCGTTGCATTTCGCACTATTCTTACGAGTGCGCATCGATGACAGCGCTCGCGATGATGCACTTCCCCCACGAACTTTCATGCTTGGCTATTCTAGGACAACGACAAAAATTTCAAGGCTCAATTCGTCCAATGCCCCATTGCCCAATGTCCAATGGCGTTGAAATTGCAATGCAAGGGGTTTAGAGGGCAGAAATTTCACTTTTATTGAATCACTGTACTGATATGTCACCCACACGAATGCATCTTCGCGTCCTTTTTGGTGCCGACGAACGCTCACACGCACGCACGCTCACACGCACGCACGCACGCACGCACGCACGCACGCACGCACGCACGCACGTACGCACTTTTCTGAAAAGTGGTTTCTGTCTATTGAGGGCATTTGCTGACAGCCCACTATATGAATTGCTTCGATAGCGTTATAGCACTTGTGAACTGCGCTCCGGCGTCACTTCAAAAGTTATGGTTAGCCAAAAAATGAAGCAGCATTGGCGCTTGGAGTTGACACGAAGCTACATCGCCTGCTAAAGTCTTCAACCGAGGCGGTGATCGAAGGGGAGAGCAGGGGGTTCGTAAAACCTGTGTGCTTAATGCATCGATAGACTCGCTAAACTCATTATGGCGATTAAGTACACTGGAGGGTGAAGATTCAAAGAGCTAATAATTTATTTTAAGCAATTTCTTGCTTCACCTATGCCTATTATACAGGCGCATTATAAGCTGGCCAAATGCATGGAATCCATCGAAATATCCAGTCGTCCCACATGTATATTCCTATTTTGGTAGTGCATTTTTTTGCACTAACAGGACAGTAGGGTATTGGCGCTAAATGTGACGCCACATGCTCGACGCATCGTGCGCAGAAACTTCAACAAATGTGTGCTTAACTATGGAGTGGCGCGGCGCAGGCGCAGGGTCCCACGAACACCAGCTGGCTCGAGCAGCTCTTGTCCGACCTGCTGGCCGTGTGTCCGGTGCGCTTCTACGCGGAACGCCTGCGTGCCTCGGGCAACAACGTGCATGGCTACGTGCTGCACTGCAAGAACGTAAACGGACACTGCGTCAAGCCTCCAAGGGACTACGCCGCACGGCTGCTTTTCGGGTCCCCTCTGGTGCTGGGCCCGTCGTCTTTCGATGAGCAGGCACTGAGCCGAGTCGTGATCGCGCGCTGGGCGCATTTCTTCAAGACTGGGTGAGCCGACAGGCAGGGATGAAACGGCGCGGAGCCCTTAGCGTTGCCTACTGTTAATGTAAACAATGGTTTGCAAGTTGGCGGCGAAACCTAATTGTAGCCTTGCGTGCGGAACTATGCGTAGGACCCACTAAAGGGCGAATGAACAACTACTGCTGGCTCCTGAGACGCAGCGTTTCCTGTTGTCCTATTCCTTTTCGTTTCTCTCGGTGCTCAGAGCTCTTCCTGTGCTTTATTAAGGAAAGGACACGTTCTAAAGCACGCCATACCGTTTGTTCACGCCAACATTAAGATACGGTACGAAAATGGTTGCTATAGTTGGTTAGGCTATACAGCGCCTTCTGGCTAAATTTCGCCATGACATGGAAGTATAGAAGAGGACGACTAAAAGCACGTTGTCGGTCACTCTACGCAGCAAATCCCAAAGTTTTTGCAACCTCTTTAGTGTCAGAATTAGCCAATAATTATTGGTAAACTCGGAAAGTCTTAAACATAGAGAAAGTTTTCCGTTGAAGAAATGGTAGAGCGCTTCATCAAAGCGCAAATTCAGGAGGATCTAAACTCATATTATGCAATAATGTTTGTCCGCATAGAGCCAGCGAGACATTAAAAAAGCACATGGGATCACTGTTGCACTGGGCGCAACAGTGGTCAACAGCGGCGCAACATGCGTTCTCTCAACAATGGTGCTTCTTCTCTTAACAATGGCAAGTCTTGCTTTTTTCCGAGGAAGAATAGTAAAAAATGTGGCAGAACTTATCTCACGATGACTGTCAACGGTAATGCGTTATCGTTTGAATCAATATAGCGACAAAACGTATTGCCGCAGTCGAAACGAGTTATGTTTGAGGCACGCACCGGCGGAGGGACCCGTGTTTCGCGCTTCCCTAAAAACACTCGACGACATTTAGCGCCGCCACCGTGAAGTCAGTGCGTGGCCACCGAAATGAATGGCGCTGTGGTGCGTTCTAACGCTGAGAAATACGTCATGCGGCTACCCACCTCCTTTCTCGCCCTTCTTTGTGGACACGCTGCGCCATCTAGTGGCACTGCCGAGAAGTCCGCGCGTGGCGTCCGAGACGAGAAGCGTGGCACACTGATGCCCGGGAAAACTGTGAACCTCACTTGCCGCGCACTCAGTGGCACATACTCAGTGACTCAACTTGGTGATAGGTTCAGTGAAGGGCGGCGGATACCTAGTGCATTCATGGCGCAACTCGCTAAAGCGTTGGCAGGAAAGCGTTTATTGAAAAGTGGCGCCTACCCAGTGCATTTGTAGCACAGCCTGATAATGCGTGGGTGGCTGTCCTCGAGGAACCTTTGTGACGTTGGTTTGAGTACGCTCCGCAACGGAGAAATTTCGGGAATCTTTTCCGTCGTTGAAGACCGGTATATACCCAGTGGCACATGCCTAGTTACCCAAGTTTGCATAAGAGACGTTCATTGAACCGCGGCCCACACCTACTGGCCCGCACCCAGTGACCCAAGTTGCCGTCGTGGAGGTTCATTGAACATCAACGCAGACTGAGTGGCACACACCCAGTGCTCGCCAAAAAGTTTCTTCGAAAAGTGCTTACTCAGTCCCCCATTTACAGTGATCCATGTCGGCGTGAAAGAGGTTCGTTGACATTTGGAAACTAAGGGCAGCCTTAAGAACCTTCCATCACAAATGAAAAAATAATCCAAGGAAAGAATTTAAGCGCGCTTTTTTTCTCTTTTGGTTTGCTGTAAGCAGGAAGTGCTAGGTCCAATGGGAAAACGAAACAGAACTGCAAGACAAGGAAAAAAAGAAGAAAATGATGCGGAACCTCCCTGAACGGGAATCGTTCAAGATATTCGTAGCATTTTATGGTATTCGACGTGTTGCGGAATGTGTTATCCGCAGTAATGTTGTGTTCGGAGGGTTATGGTTATCAAGCACGAGTTAATTATTTATATATACGTGAAGAGTAGGAGCAGGGAGATGCTGCACATATTTACATTGCCGAACATATGCGTTACGCGCCACACCGATCGCCGTATAATTCCACGCATATCTTCGGCAGTTCCCGTTCACGAAGGTAACGCTTAATTTGTTTGCTCGATGCCCGGTGCGGCATAACGAACTCGGAAATGCCGTCGTAAGCAGCGTAGGGCAGATGGCGGCGCGTGCACGCGTGCCAATAGAGACATTTAGCGTGTCCGCTATTCCGGCAAACGGGGGTGGTTTGTGCGGATTGCCGGATAGGCGGGGGCGTAGAGGTGAGGGGCCGGAGCGGTGCAGCCGCCTGGTGGCATAGAGTTCAACCACACAAACACAGAGCTAAAATTGCAGTAACCCACTTTATTCTGCTTCGCTGCTGGTGCAAATTTTCGCGAGAGGTGCAATTGCGAACATGATTACGCCACTGTCGAAAATTTACACCAGCAGCTAAGCAGTATATAGTATTGGCTTTGTTTTTGTGTGGTTGAGCTTTGCACCACCAGCTGGCGCCACCAGCTGGCGCCACTAATCTGGCTGCTCACGCTTACGCTGCCGCTCAACCGGCAAATCACCCGAGCTTGCCGGAATACCGGATGCACCAAAATTTTATATTAATGCGCGAGTGGCGCCTTCTCTCGCATCGGGTTTCCTTTACACACCTTCCATGCTCACTGGTTGATGTCTACCAGGGCGTCTCATGCTGTTTGCTATCGTCGTTTTGGTATAGCCTCAGGCACTTCAGGACTAGGCTGAATGCCGCTTTTCTACGTATGACATATGGGGAAACGCGAAAGCGGACGGGCTCGGAGAATGTATTGCGCCGGCGGGAAATATGCTATTCCTTCTATTCTATTCAGTATTCCTATCTGTGATAGCTAGCGTTCCTAGCTATCGCTGATAGCCATCAGCCATGGTCACAAAGGTCTTAAATTGCACATTCTATCCCTGTATTGGGAAAGGGTTTTTCTGACTTTACCGGGAATTTTTTAACCGACCCACCATATAATGCTCCGCATTAAATGTACATTGATGCGCGAATCCGCAATGCACTCGTTCTTACAGGAGCCGCTTAGTCGAGCGAGCGAAACGCTTAAATCGCTTCGACTGAAGATGCCGCTTAGAGCCGATTGCTCCAAGGCTGACTTCGCGCTATTTTTGTTACATTACTTTAAAGAGATTGCAGTGATAGCGACCTGAAGGGACGTCGGGCATCACATGTCCAGAGGGCAGTGTCCACGATCACTGCCTAAAAAGGACGGCCGATGCGGCATCAAAGAGAGATGAAAGGTTTCCCGACGCACATTTGTTTTTGTTCAGGTATACGGGCTACGGTGCCTGTGATCGCCGGGCTGAGTACAGGCTGTTTAAGAGTGTTCTTTTGGCATGTTGTGGGTTCGAACGCTCTGCGGAATGAATGTAACCCTGCTATAACTCGCTATCCATAAGGTCAGGAGTGTCATACACTTCGGAAACCGCAGCACACAGCCAGAATGTCATGAACGTATATGGGGAAGGCGCAGAGTAGTCTGCACACTTTTGACATGAGCTGTATACATACTTGAAATTACTTGCTTTTGACACACATTTCCGATAGACCAGAAATTTCAAGCGCTGTGTTGGAAAATATTTTCAGCATATTTCATGTGTGTAATACTGAAACAGAATGAGGGTGAAATCGAAATGTTTGTCAGTAGTCCTCCCTCATTTGAGCTTTCTTTGGTTACAGATGGCTCAGACCAGCAATCGGGTCCATTAATGAAGAACCCATTCAGGTCAACATGATATCGCTCACAAACCCTGCGTCGAGATGGACACCGGACTTGCGTAAAGAAGCGTGCGAGAAACTTAGGCCGTACTTCTCTGCTTTTATAGAGTGATTGACCAGAGACACCCCTGACTAACTGCCATTTGTGTAACCTTAGTCGTATTTGTTAGAAATTTACTAGTTTTCTTTTATTCATTATTGCATTCTATTGCGTTAGAATTTGTAATAGCCTGTTAGTGAGTTCAACTTGACCGTAACTTTTCTGGGATGTACCAATGTGCTTAGTTTCTGCGGCGCGTTATTTGTGCACGAGAACTTGCCGTTTAGACGAACTCTTGCAGAAATGATAGAACTAGGAGGCACGTTGGTGCTCATACACGTCTGATGTACGGACTGTTTCAAATAGCAGCGCTGGCTGTGGGCAGTAGTTTGTACTCTTTTGCGTATGCATCATCTATGAACCAGGGAATGTTTGCAGATGTTTTGTTCACAAAATAAACGTTTGTTATTGCATAACACACTTGAATGCAATTGACGCAACTAGGCATATAGCGCTTGAAATGTTGTTGAGCCGCTATGCAACTGCAAGCTGCAAATTGTAATTGTAAAGTGTAAGAATTTATAGTTGTTTTTGTTGTTGTGGTTGTTGTGGTTGCTGTTGCCGTTGACGATGATGATTTGCGTGTTTGCGCGCGCCTGTGTGTTTGGCAGCTCAGGAATGTATTCATGCTTCTTTCCAGCACTGTGTGGTATGAAGGCCTACCTCGTAAATTAGAGTGGACGATGATAAAATTGCAAGCACACACACCATAGCACCGCATAAGGTTCGGCTCGCTGTTCTTTTCTTTTTCAATTGTCGGAAATCGCGCTGGGTGTTGAGAAATTCGGAAGTGCTGATCGGTCCACGAAATCAACAGCAGTTTTCTCTGTGCCACTACACGCCATGAGTGCAGATGCACATTTCCAACACTCGCATTGCTCACATGTATATTTGCGGCCTGTGGCACTGAACACGAGCGCCAAACATCGAAGAAGAAACGAAAAAAAAAGAAAAGAAAGAAAAAATCTAGGAGGGAGCGTCACGTGACCATACTCTGAAGCACTGCCATAGAAATATCAAGTAAGGGCTAATGGGAAATAGGTCCAAGCCACATACTGCGTAAGCAGTTATTTCTCGTTGCTCAGCGTGTGTAGTGTACGCAAGAGAGTTGACCGGAGAGCGCGTTGGGAGAGTCGATTGTGACGAGAGCACCGCCAAGAACTACCACGTGCCAAACAGTGCCTCGAAGAGACCCAGCAACTGTGTAGGGCCTACTCGCCGTAGAGTCACCGCGCTAATAGGCTCCGGAGAGAAGGTGAAAAAAGGCTCGCTTGCCGAGGCTAGCATGCCTGGCCTCATGCTCCCTCCTAGCTTTTTTTCAGTCATCCATGGCATCAAAGTGCCCGCTCGAAATCTACGTCAGCGACGTTCAACTGAACAATTGTTCACGAGAGTACTGCTGAAACTTTAACTTGTGCCTTCTCGAAGGCTGCGCTGGACAATTGATAATTTGGAAAGTCTGGTTGCTCCGTAGAAGCATCATTGGTTCCACTTATTGCAGAAATTATCACAAGCGTACGTGCGCAGCACGACTAGCAAACGAACGGTGCCATTGTCAGTCGTCAGTCGTGCTGACGACCGACGACTGGTGTCATGGTGTCGTTCTGCAGGCGACTAAATAAAGTTGTTTCTCTCCCTCGTGCCGCATGCCAGCCAGCACCGCTTCGGCACGAAAGAGCGCCCGACGCTCAGTCAAGACAAAACAGGGGAGGGGTGCATCGAGCGCTGAGCGGGAACGGTAACTGAGACAACCAAACCTGCGAGAGAGAGTAAAGCATCTTTATTATTAATATTTGAGCGGAGAGAGCAGCGTGGGAGGAGCCCTCAGTCCAGGGTCCCTAAGATGATTCCCGCGATGTTTCGAGCCCATTGTATCACAGCTCGGAGGACCTCGGGAGGTCCGTCGTGGAGGGCATCGTCCCACAGCTCTTTGTTGCGTAGGGGGTAAAGGAGAGTTGGCAAGGGAGGAAAGAGGTTTGCAGTGCACTCAGTCGTGACATGGAAGATTGTGGGCAAGCTGTCATAGCCAGGGCAACCATCTGCATAACAGTGTGATTAGGATTTATTGAGAGAGACAAGATTTGGAAAAGTTGCGGTTTGTAACTGACGTAATGCCACGGCTTCCTCTCGCGAGGACGGCGGTGGTGCGCCGTGGGTGCGACGAATCCGTGTATAATGACGGAGTATGTCTTTGTAACAGAGAAAGGGAGCCCCCCACTCTGAGGTAGTCGCCTCACCATGTCGAGCCACCTGGAGGGAAATTTCTCGGGCGAAACTCCAAAGCCTCGGCTGGCGTAACAGCGCCTTAGCCGCACAGCGCCTAGCCTCGTCTGAACTTGGCCGCAAGGGTTAAAGAAAGCGATACACAGCATATATATGCTGTTCGGTTTGTTCGTAATTTATTCCAGAGCTGCAATGCGGCATGCGAGAATGTAAATGATCCGCAATTACTGCGAGATTTCGGAACGGTTAGCATTTTCGGAATGGCTGATCGTAATGGGTATGTAGAATTTTGATAATTTTTTTTAAGGAAGGACATGGTATACTTTCTTGCATGATTTTGTAATGTGAAACGAGAATGTGGTAATCAGTGCTGTGTTTCGCGGGTATTATATTAGGTAATGGGTACGCGAATGTGATTGAGTCTGATATTTTTAAGAAGAGAATAGCTCGAAGCGCTGTATTTTGTGCTGCAGTAATTGCCAATAAAGTCGGGGGGGGGTATGTGAGTCCGTATATGGTAATAGCATACGTAATATGCGAGTGTACAAAACTGACATAAAGAGCGCGGAGCATGTTCAAAGGAAAAATGTAGCCTAGTTTATACAGTATTAGGATTTTCTTATAGATGGTTAGTGTAGTTTCATGGATATGTTTATGCCATATTAGTTGACTGTCGAGGTGGACGCGTAAAATTTCGTCTCGTTAACTCTTTGTAAAGGAGAGTTGATGAAGTTTAATAATTTAGTTAATAATAAATAATGATTTGCAGCGAAAAGTATATAGTTACTTTTCTTTCTGTTTGCCAGAATACAGTTAGATTGAAGCCAGTTAGATAGTTTTAGCAGGACATAGTTGCCTTTTTTGTAAAGATCTCTTTCCGTACCAGTTTTCAGAAAAATATTGATATCGTCAGCGTATAAAATGCAGTCTTCTGAGAGACAATCGGGTAATCGTTGATGTATGCCAGAAAAAGGGCCCTATATGGATCATTGGGGAATTCCGCGTTAGTTATCATTTGGGATGACGACATATTGTTAACTACTACGTATTGCTGCCGGTTTTTTAAATATGTGCTAATCAGGCTTAAGGGTGCTCCCCGAATGCCATTTTTTTCAAGTTTTTTTCGTGCTTTACCACTTTCCCTTGCTCCACCTTTTTATCGCGATAGTAATTATATGGGCACTCCAGGCACATTTTGATGATGTTCCGCATAAACTCCAAGGACGATAACACCGTTGCCGCGCGTCGTATGCTTTATGTGCAATTGAAAGATGCGAGGGAAGCTGGCGATCGCGGCTCAGTCTCGCACGCCATATATGGACGAAAGCGGGGACGCAGTGAAAAAGGGAGAGAGGGGGCGGCTTAGACTCCGCCAAGTGCGTACTTTGTACTTTCGCGTTCACCTTATCTTGAAAGTGGTCTACAGACAGCTCAATAAATCAGTGTTGCCAGATTTGGCTATTTATAGCCGAATTGAGCTACAGAAAAAAATTTTTGCCGTCGACTTGGGTGAGTTGGCTGTGTGGCTGTATTGGGGCTACTTGTTATCTGCCACTTGGCCTTGTTTGGGCTATACGTGGCGCCCTAACCCGCGCTTCGGAGATACCTCTCATCGAGTAGAAACAAATTTTGAAGGCCATGTTTGAGATGCCTGAACAGGCAGCGCGGCTGTGCGTGTGTGCGCGCGAAATTCCCCCACTCCCCTCAGTGCACCGTTGTCGGAGCCTATGTATTTGATCTTTGATGCACTTAAAGTTGCACCGCGCTTCACCGTGCTAACAACTGAGCCAGAAACATATTCTCATCTTCGTCTTGTAAGTTTCAGTCATGAGACGCCCGGTCAGCGGGAATCGGAATGAGCCTGGGAGTAGACGGTGTTTCGAAGTTCACTGTGCCAAGATGTGCTCAGAAAGGGATAGAAATAAAATAGGGTCGGGCAATCGTGGCTCCGGCATGAAAGAATAGAAGCACGGATAGATGACACGCTCCAGTGTGTTCATGGCCGTCATTCCTTGGTGAAGTATCGCCCCAGGTACCGCTTTCGACTTGCTCCGCGTTTCTCACGGTAAGCTTTACTACCATTTTCCCTTACCTGCGAGATGAATTTTAACGCGAGAGCGTTAAGGAACCCGTGTTGCAGAAAATCTGGCGTCGGCACCCAGTGTCGGCGTCGCTGCGTGTATGAGAAGAATGATCCCCAACTACGCAGGCCTTCCACCTGGCGCATAGGTGTTCGCCTTACACACAACCTACTGACATGATAGCGTCGGATTGTAAATATATCAGGAGAGATGTTTCTGTTGCGCGGAAACTGAAACACACACCCCTTTTCGAGCTGCCGTTTGAGCTCTGTGTTATGGCGAGTTCGGCAAATGGCACCGGCGCGCACCGGGTTGCCCTGGGGCGACGATGATTGGATGAAACGGCACACTGGGGCGTCCCGGTTTGCAGCGGTGCTATTTGCCGAGTTCGCCATTAATGGGAACGGTGTGCCTGATTTCTTGCAATAATATCGGTATGACGCCCCCCCCCCCCTCCCTACCCTCCCGTGACGGAAGATTGTGCGCTTCTTCCCCGCTTTACTCGCTTGCTTGCGCGATATTGAGCCATGATCGCCTGTCCAACCTCGCACGCCTTCACTCGCACATACAGCATACGGCGCGCGGCGATGATCTTATAATAATAATAATAATAATAATAATAATAATAATAATAATAATAATAATAATAATAATAATAATAATAATAATAATACTTTATTGCGCCAAGTATTGAAAAAATGTACAAACATCCGGCCTGCCAAAGCCTCATTGGGCTTGAGTGGCAGAGCCCGATAGGCAGCGGAACCACGCAGATAAACACACAGGCATGAACGCACATTAAAAGTTACGGAACATCAAATTAGTAGAGTGGCAAAATAAAAATAGACACGGAACCCAAGTTACATATAAAAACACATCATAATAAAGAGCAAAGAAGGAAAATAAAATAGCATGACAATACTCAGATCAGTGCAACAAATACTGCAGTAACCAGCGAATTAACAGGATTCATTTGAAAAGTGGTGGAGCATGCGTGTACAACGTCGTGCACCCACTAAGTAGCGTATCGCAGCATCTTTTTTATCTTATATTTAGTTTTTGCACTGCGAACACTTGGAGGCAACCTATTGAAGTAAAAGGGAACGTAAAAATCTCTTACTCGCTTTCCATATCTTGTAAACCGTCGGGGAATACAAAAAGCTTCCTTCGGTCGGAGAGCCCGTGTGGGAACATACGGAATCTTATAGTCACTAAACCAAAAATGTTTCAGGACAATAGTTTCCATCAAAAAGCGATCAAAATCAGGTAGCGAAAATACCTTAAAAACATCAGAATTGGGGCGCAGGCCTAAATCATAGCCAATATTTTTTAACGAAGGCGCAGGCCTAAATCATAGCCAGTATTTTTTAACAAAGATCTTAGGAGAGAATTGATCCTGTTCTTCCAACGAACTGCACAGTGACCATAGATCGTTATGCCATAACGCAGTACGCTATAACGGAGAGCGTTTACAATAGCTTTGCGTATTGAAAGTGGCATATAGTATCTAATGTTGTACAGCACACAGGAGACGGTTCGGAGCTTTTTACAAACGTGGGATAAGTGGTCATTCCAAGAAAGAGCAGTGTCAAAGTATAATCCTAGGTATTTCACAGTAGTTTTATAGCTCAAGGGTAGACATTGACATTGAGAACAATTGGATCCGTGCAAGAGCAGCTGCTGGTTCAAATATACTTTCTTCATCGGGCTGTGAAAACATATAAGTGGGGTCTTAGAGCTGTTTACTTTGATTAGGTTGCGTGAGAACAAGTCCATAGCAATAGTTGCTGCAGCTTGAAGAGAAGAAAGGGAGTCAGAGTAGTTCGGTGACTGGAATGCGAGGACAGTATCGTCAGCGTACTGATACAGGCCTAAAAGCACGGCATTTGGAAGGTCGTTCACGTAGACGTTAAATAACAGGGGACTAATTATGGAACCTTGAGGAACGCCAGCTTTTATTAGCAAAGAAGCACTCTTTGCCCGCCCAATCGAGACGTACTGCGTTCTCTGCTGCAAAAAATTTTTCAGAAGCGAAAGAAACACTCCACGGAATTCTAACCTGGATAGTTTACACAATAACAGAGTGTGACAAACGCTGTCAAAAGCCTTGCTGACATACACGGAACCTCACGGTGACACCGACGGCAACGGTGACAGCAGAAACGCGCCTGTAGTCTCCTTATAGTTACTATCGCAATTAAAAGTAGTTCAGTGTGTGCGTCATAGTCCGAGTTGATCATAGCACGCACAGCCTTTTTCTGTGGTAGGGAAACTTTAGTAATGTTTGACCCTGTAAGGTTTCTCTAGACAAGGTGAGAGTACTTTCGGTGTGAAAAAAAAAAAGAGAATTAGACGAATAACTTCACGGAAGTGGGCAGCGAAAAACGTCCCTTTCCGAGGGCTCCCACGACGCTCAAGTTCACCGCTGAACATATCTGAAAGTTTATTCCGATATCTGACATGTGGATGGTGCGACCGGCTTCGACTATTGTTGCGCGTAACATCGCGTTACTGTGTGCATCTTCCTTGTTTTTTTCTTTCTTCCTTCTCCTTTTATTCCCTTTATCCCTTTCCCCAGCACAGGTTAGCCAGCCGGTATTTACACTTGCTAACCTCCCTGTCTTTCCTTCCCTTTCTCTCTCTCTCTCTCTCACTCTCTCTCTCTATTATTCCGGCTTATATGCTTATCAAAAATGACGCCAAGGCTTTTAACTGACGAGGTTACTTCCATAGGCGAGTTTCCAATAATTATACGGTCACCAATATTAGCCTTGAAATTCTTATTTTGAAATATAATGGCTTTCGTTTTGTCTGTGTTAATGGTTAATGAGTTTACTTGACATCATGTGTTAAGCTTAGTTAATGCTGAATTTTAGGTCTGCTAGCTGTTCACTACAGCTAGCAGACCTAAATAATGAGGTGGTATCACCGGCATAGATAATATATTTGGCCGCTGAAGTGATGTTTGTTATGTAATTAATATGAATTATTAATAATAGCAGCCCAAGAATGCTCCCCTGAGGCACCCAAAAATTTGATATTCTTTGTATGGTTTCCTATTACAACCATTTGACATAGTTACTGCAGATAGCTCTCTATTATGATTAAAAATACGGCTCTAAAGCCATAGGTTTCGAGCTTTCCTGTTAGTGTTTCATAATATGATCGAAGGCCTTGGAGAAGTCTATGAACACCCCTAGTGTTAATAACTTCTGATCATGTGCATTAAGTATAAATTCGTTTGGGTTTAAAAGTGCCGTTTCCGTTGAGTGTCCTTTCGTGAAGCCTAATTGGTTGTTGGTAAGGACGGGATGTTTTTCACGGAACGAAACCATTCTAACGTTAATTAATTTGTCAGCGCATTTAGAAAAGACTGGTAAGATCGATATAGGCCTGTAATTTGATAATAGGTTCTTATCACCATCTTTAAAATTAACAGTTGCTTTCGCTACTTGGATTGCTTTCGGAGATGTACAATTAAAAATGCGAGGTGTAAGACATGCTTTAATACCGGAGAGATAATATCCATGACATATTTAACAGGGCGAATTCGCAAGCCATCAACATCAGTGCTTCTATTGTTACGGAAAGTTATGAATGCGTTATATATTTCCTGAGCAGTGGTAGGGGTTAGAAATGCACTGACAGGATTATTTGCTGTAAGATAGTCTAAGCTCCGTTGTATCAGCAATTTCAATGTCATGGCCGATCATGTAAGCAAAAGTAGCTGTTTACTATTTACAATATCCAGAATTGATCAAACGTGAAGTTGTCACCGGAATTCTGAGTGGTTGGAAGGCATAATTTCTTTGAAAAAGGGCCGCCAGAGGAGCAGCGTGAACTCGAGCGGCTTTATAGACTAGGAAAACTGCCTTAAAATATTTAGACTTGAGGGGAAGCTTCGTTAACAAACTATAACACGGCAATCAGCACTCGTATACGACGAGAGAAATTATTGAGACGTGGGAAATTCCCTTGAAATAAATCTGGTTTGCGAGACAAATGCTTGTATGTATTGAATCTCTTAAAAGATGAGGGGGGAAATATGCGCTCACCGAGAGGGCATCTTCAGCACGAGACCACCACGAGGCACCTTACTGAGATGTAGAGAGCTTCGCGGCCGGAACGAAATCTCCCCTCTCCGCCGGCCCAGGGTGGAAAACGCGCTTTCCGATCGCTCAAGGTTGCGCGGATATTGTATAGCTCTAGCGTCTAGGAAAAAGCTTAAACAGGTGCGGGGGCGGCACGCATAGCGTGGGAAGCTCGCCGCCGGAATAGCCATCTCAAGTACTGCTGCTGGCGAGGGTGAAATACCTTCGTGTAATTATAATAACCCTAATAGGACTTCTTTCAAAGAAAAGAAAAAGAGAAGAAAAAGAAAAGGGAAACGGCTCAGAAGGCTATACTACGAGAGCTATGACTGATACTTTTCTATATATATGTATTCATCTCATCTATGGGATCGCATGCGCGCGCTGTTGGTATTAAAGCGCAACCGTGGTAGGGAAACGGAAGGCGATATAAGCATGCGTGTCCATGATACGCATACGACAAACTGCCAAACAATATTTAGAATTGATATATATATATACACACACAAAAGCCAATATAGGCTGCTCGACACTATCTCGCGCGTTTTTATAGCGAAGTACACCAGAACCGACTCGTCGTTCCACAACAACCATTTCCTGAGTGATCGCCAGATATATGCCGAATAACTTCCTGTCATTCAATAAGAATGTCTCTCTTTCATGCAGCCTACCAATTCGCGCTGTTTCGGTTTAGACAAAACAATTTATCTTTTGAGGCGCACTTGCCAAGTTTGCCTCCAATTAAAACTGCCTGCGATGCCTATAGTGCAGCTCTTATCTCGCTCAACATACACAGTTCTATATACGTGCATCCGGTGCGATTCTTTCCGTTGTATCAGCAATTTCAATGTCATGGCCGATCATGTAAGCAAAAGTAGCTGTTTACTATTTACAATATCCAGAATTGATCAAACGTGAAGTTGTCACCGGCATTCTGAGTGGTTGGAAGGCATAATTTCTTTGAAAAATGGCCGCCAGAGGAGCAGCGTGAACTCGAGCGGCTTTATAGACTAGGAAAACTGCCTTAAAATATTTAGACTTGAGGGGAAGCTTCGTTAACAAACTATAACACGGCAATCAGCACTCGTATACGACGAGAGAAATTATTGAGACGTGGGAAATTCCCTTGAAATAAATCTGGTTTGCGAGACAAATGCTTGTATGTATTGAATCTCTTAAAAGATGAGGGGGGAAATATGCGCTCACCGAGAGGGCATCTTCAGCACGAGACCACCGCGAGGCACCTTACTGAGATGTAGAGAGCTTCGCGGCCGGAACGAAATCTCCCCTCTCCGTCGGCCCAGGGTGGAAAACGCGCTTTCCGATCGCTCAAGGTTGCGCGGATATTGTATAGCTCTAGCGTCTAGGAAAAAGCTTAAACAGGTGCGGGGGCGGCACGCATAGCGTGGGAAGCTAGCCGCCGGAATAGCTATCTCAAGTACTGCTGCTGGCGAGGGTGAAATACCTTCGTGTAATTATAATAACCCTAATAGGACTTCTTTCAAAGAAAAGAAAAAGAGAAGAAAAAGAAAAGGGAAACGGCTCAGAAGGCTATACTACGAGAGCTATGACTGATACTTTTCTATATATATGTATTCATCTCATCTATGGGATCGCATGCGCGCGCTGTTGGTTTTAAAGCGCAACCGTGGTAGGGAAACGGAAGGCGATATAAGCATGCGTGTCCATGATACGCACACGACAAACTGCCTTACAATATTTAGAATTGATATATATATACACACACAAACGCCAATATAGGCTGCTCGACACTATCTCGCGCGTTTTTATAGCGAAGTACATCAGAACCGACTCGTCGTTCCACAACAACCATTTCCTGAGTGATCGCCAGATATATGCCGAATAACTTCCTGTCATTCAATAAGAATGTCTCTCTTTCATGCAGCCTACCAATTCGCGGTGGTTCGGTTTAGACAAAACAATTTATCATTCGATGCGCACTTGCCAAGTTTGCCTCCAATTAAAACTGCCTGCGATGCCTATAGTGCAGCTCTTATCTCGCTCAACATACACAGTTCTATATACGTGCATCCGGTGCAATTCTTTCCGTTGTATCAGCAATTTCAATGTCATGGCCGATCATGTAAGCAAAAGTAGCTGTTTACTATTACAATATCCAGAATTGATCAAACGTGAAGTTGTCACCGGCATTCTGAGTGGTTGGAAGGCATAATTTCTTTGAAAAATGGCCGCCAGAGGAGCAGCGTGAACTCGAGCGGCTTTATAGACTAGGAAAACTGCCTTAAAATATTTAGACTTGAGGGGAAGCTTCGTTAACAAACTATAACACGGCAATCAGCACTCGTATACGACGAGAGAAATTATTGAGACGTGGGAAATTCCCTTGAAATAAATCTGGTTTGCGAGACAAATGCTTGTATGTATTGAATCTCTTAAAAGATGAGGGGGGAAATATGCGCTCACCGAGAGGGCATCTTCAGCACGAGACCACCGCGAGGCACCTTACTGAGATGTAGAGAGCTTCGCGGCCGGAACGAAATCTCCCCTCTCCGCCGGCCCAGGGTGGAAAACGCGCTTTCCGATCGCTCAAGGTTGCGCGGATATTGTATAGCTCTAGCGTCTAGGAAAAAGCTTAAACAGGTGCGGGGGCGGCACGCATAGCGTGGGAAGCTAGCCGCCGGAATAGCTATCTCAAGTGCTGCTGCTGGCGAGGGTGAAATACCTTCGTGTAATTATAATAACCCTAATAGGACTTCTTTCAAAGAAAAGAAAAAGAGAAGAAAAAGAAAAGGGAAACGGCTCAGAAGGCTATACTACGAGAGCTATGACTGATACTTTTCCATATATATGTATTCATCTCATCTATGGGATCGCATGCGCGCGCTGTTGGTTTTAAAGCGCAACCGTGGTAGGGAAACGGAAGGCGATATAAGCATGCGTGTCCATGATACGCACACGACAAACTGCCTTACAATATTTAGAATTGATATATATATACACACACAAAAGCCAATATAGGCTGCTCGACACTATCTCGCGCGTTTTTATAGCGAAGTACATCAGAACCGACTCGTCGTTCCACAACAACCATTTCCTGAGTGATCGCCAGATATATGCCGAATAACTTCCTGTCATTCAATAAGAATGTCTCTCTTTCATGCAGCCTACCAATTCGCGCTGTTCCGGTTTAGACAAAACAATTTATCATTCGAGGCGCACTTGCCAAGTTTGCCTCCAATTAAAACTGCCTGCGATGCCTATAGTGCAGCTCTTATCTCGCTCAACATACACAGTTCTATATACGTGCATCCGGTGCAATTCTTTCCGTTGTATCAGCAATTTCAATGCCATGGCCGATCATGTAAGCAAAAGTAGCTGTTTACTATTTACAATATCCAGAATTGATCAAACGTGAAGTTGTCACCGGCATTCTGAGTGGTTGGAAGGCATAATTTCTTTGAAAAACGGCCGCCAGAGGAGCAGCGTGAACTCGAGCGGCTTTATAGACTAGGAAAACTGCCTTAAAATATTTAGACTTGAGGGGAAGCTTCGTTAACAAACTATAACACGGCAATCAGCACTCGTATACGACGAGAGAAAATATTGAGACGTGGGAAATTCCCTTGAAATAAATCTGGTTTGCGAGAGAAATGCTTGTATGTATTGAATCTCTTAAATGATGAGGGGGGAAATATGCGCTCACCGAGAGGGCATCTTCAGCACGAGACCACCGCGAGGCACCTTACTGAGATGTAGAGAGCTTCGCGGCCGGAACGAAATCTCCCCTCTCCGCCGGCCCAGGGTGGAAAACGCGCTTTCCGATCGCTCAAGGTTGCGCGGATATTGTATAGCTCTAGCGTCTAGGAAAAAGCTTAAACAGGTGCGGGGGCGGCACGCATAGCGTGGGAAGCTAGCCGCCGGAATAGCTATCTCAAGTACTGCTGCTGGCGAGGGCGAGGGTGAAGAATTGCACCGGATGCACGTATATAGAACTGTGTATGTTGAGCGAGATAAGAGCTGCACTATAGGCATCGCAGGCAGTTTTAATTGGAGGCAAACTTGGCAAGTGCGCCTCGAATGATAAATTGTTTTGTCTAAGCCGAAACAGCGCGAATTGGTAGGCTGCATGAAAGAGAGACATTCTTATTGAATGACAGGAAGTTATTCGGCATATATCTGGCGATCACTCAGGAAATGGTTGTTGTGGAACGACGAGTCGGTTCTGATGTACTTCGCTATAAAAACGCGCGAGATAGTGTCGAGCAGCCTATATTGGCTTTTGTGTGTGTATATATATATCAATTCTAAATATTGTAAGGCAGTTTGTCGTGTGCGTATCATGGACACGCATGCTTATATCGCCTTCCGTTTCCCTACCAGGGTTGCGCTTAAAAACCAACAGCGCGCGCATGCGATCCCATAGATGAGATGAATACATATATATAGAAAAGTATCAGTCATAGCTCTCGTAGTATAGCCTTCTGAGCCGTTTCCCTTTTCTTTTTCTTCTCTTTTTCTTTTCTTTGAAAGAAGTCCTATTAGGGTTATTATAATTACACGAAGGTATTTCACCCTCGCCAGCAGCAGTACTTGAGATAGCTATTCCGGCGGCTAGCTTCCCACGCTATGCGTGCCGCCCCCGCACCTGTTTAAGCTTTTTCCTAGACGCTAGAGCTATACAATATCCGCGCAACCTTGAGCGATCGGAAAGCGCGTTTTCCACCCTGGGCCGGCGGAGAGGGGAGATTTCGTTCCGGCCGCGAAGCTCTCTACATCTCAGTAAGGTGCCTCGCGGTGGTCTCGTGCTGAAGATGCCCTCTCGGTGAGCGCATATTTCCCCCCTCATCTTTTAAGAGATTCAATACATACAAGCATTTGTCTCGCAAACCAGATTTATTTCAAGGGAATTTCCCGTCTCAATAATTTCTCTCGTCGTATACGAGTGCTGATTGCCGTGTTATAGTTTGTTAACGAAGCTTCCCCTCAAGTCTAAATATTTTAAGGCAGTTTTCCTAGTCTATAAAGCCGCTCGAGTTCACGCTGCTCCTCTGGCGGCCATTTTTCAAAGAAATTATGCCTTCCAACCACTCAGAATGCCGGTGACAACTTCACGTTTGATCAATTCTGGATATTGTAAATAGTAAACAGCTACTTGTGCTTACATGATCGGCCATGACATTGAAATTGCTCATACAACGGAAACAATTGCACCGGATGCACGTATATAGAACTGTGTATGTTGAGCGAGATAAGAGCTGCACTATAGGCATCGCAGGCAGTTTTAATTGGAGGCAAACTTGGCAAGTGCGCCTCGAATGATAAATTGTTTTGTCTAAACCGAAACAGCGCGAATTGGTAGGCTGCATGAAAGAGAGACATTCTTATTGAATGACAGGAAGTTATTCGGCATATATCTGGCGATCACTCAGGAAATGGTTGTTGTGGAACGACGAGTCGGTTCTGATGTACTTCGCTATAAAAACGCGCGAGATAGTGTCGAGCAGCCTATATTGGCTTTTGTGTGTGTATATATATATCAATTCTAAATATTGTAAGGCAGTTTGTCGTGTGCGTATCATGGACACGCATGCTTATATCGCCTTCCGTTTCCCTACCACGGTTGCGCTTTAAAACCAACAGCGCGCGCATGCGATCCCATAGATGAGATGAATACATATATATAGCAAAGTATCAGTCATAGCTCTCGTAGTATAGCCTTCTGAGCCGTTTCCCTTTTCTTTTTCTTCTCTTTTTCTTTTCTTTGAAAGAAGTCCTATTAGGGTTATTATAATTACACGAAGGTATTTCACCCTCGCCAGCCGCAGTACTTGAGATAGCTATTCCGGCGGCTAGCTTCCCACGCTATGCGTGCCGCCCCCGCACCTGTTTAAGCTTTTTCCTAGACGCTAGAGCTATACAATATCCGCGCAACCTTGAGCGATCGGAAAGCGCGTTTTCCACCCTGGTGTTTCCACTGCCGCGGACAACATCAGTCCCTTTCCACATAAGTATGAGGCTCGGAGCAGGAGCTTTGGCGCTTGAAAGTAACCGTTGGCTTGACGAAACAACCGACTGAGCTACCTTTCCGGGCAACATTGAAGGATCACGAGTTCAAATCACATGTTATGTTCCTATTTTTTTTTCTTTTAATGTATTTTCCTTCCTTTTATCACTGTACGGAAACCCTCCTAAAAAAAATTATATATCCTCAATTATGTGTGGCCACACATGTGCAGGTCATAAATACCAGGTTCTCTAGCCGAGTGCCATCCATGCGGTATAACCGAGCTCAGATTGGTCCACCTTGACTGATCAAATAGGGCACCACTGTAGGTTAAATGAGGCGTACAACTCCTGCGGGACCCGCCGTGGTTGCTCAGTGGTCATGGTGTTAGACTGCTGAGCACAAGGTCGCGGGATCGGACCCCGGCCACGGCGGCCGCATTTCGATGGGGGCGAAATGCGAAAACACCCGTGTACTTAGAATTAGGTGCACGTTAAAGAACGCCAGGTGGTCGAAATTTTCGGAGTCCTCCACTACGGCGTGCATAATCAGAAAGTGGTTTTGTCACGCAAAACACCATAATTCAATTTTTAATTTAACTCCTGCGGGGACGGTAGAGTATCCGTCTCCAGTGCAAGAGGACCGTGATTCAAATCCCGGTGCCGCGCAATTCTCCACCGGGAAATACAAAAAAAAATCCGTGTGTTGAGAAAATTGCACAAACAGGCCTGGAGTGCGGCCTGATCCCGGTGACCAGAACCGGTAACGCACTCTCTCACCAGAGCAGGATTGGCCACCCTGGTGCAGTACTTGGCCACAACCTCCTATATGAATACAACAATCAAACCCCGGCCCTCAGTCCCCAGCAGCCGCGAAGCAACTGACCACGGCGGCGGTCAGATCTGTAACGCTGCAGAGGGTGCTAAGAATACCTGGCTCCGGACAGGCCGCCATTGGAATCTGAACCTGGCAACGTTTAACGTTAGAACGCTATCTAGTGAGGCGAGTCTAGCAGTGTTATTGGAGGAATTAGAGGGTAGTAAATGGGATATAATAGGGCTCAGTGAGGTTAGGAGGACAAAAGAAGCAAATACAGTGCTAAAAAGCGGGCATGTACTGGGTTACCGGGGCTTAGCGGAGAGACGAGAACTAGGAGTCGGATTCCTGATTAATAAGGAAATAGCTGGTAACATACAGGAATTCTATAGCATTAACGAGAGGGTGGCAGGTCTTGTTGTGAAACTTAATAAGAGGTACAAATTGAAGGTGGTACAAGTCTATGCCCCTACATGCAGTCATGATGACCAGGAAGTCGAAAGCTTTTATGAAGACGTGGAATCGGCGATGGGTAAAGTCAAAACAAAATACGCTATACTGATGGGCGACTTCAATGCCAGGGTAGGCAAGAAGCAGGCTGGAGACAAGTCAGTGGGGGAATATGGCATAGGCTCTAGGAATAGCAGAGGAGAATTATTAGTAGAGTTTGCAGAACAGGATAATATGCGGATATTGAACACCTTTTTCCGCAAGCGGGTTAGTCGAAAGTGGACGTGGAGGAGCCCGAATGGTGAGACTAGAAATGAAATCGACTTCATACTCTGCGCGAACCCTGGCATCATACAAGATGTAGACGTACTCGGCAAGGTACGCTGCAGTGACCATAGGATGGTAAGAACTCGAATTAGCCTAGACTTGAGGAGGGAACGGAAGAAACTGGTACACAAGAAGCCAATCAATGAGTTAGCGGTAAGAGGGAAACTAGAGGAATTCCGGATCAAGCTACAGAACAGGTATTCGGCTTTAACTCAGGAAGAGGACCTTAGTGTTGAAGCAATGAACGACTATCTCATGGGAACCATTAAGGAGTGCGCAATAGAAGTCGGTGGTAACTCCGTTAGACAGGAAACCAGTAAGCTATCGCAGGAGACGAAAGATCTGATCAAGAAACGCCAATGTATGAAAGCCTCTAACCCTACAGCTAGAATAGAACTGGCAGAACTTTCTAAGTTAATCAACAAGCGTAAGAAAGCGGACATCAGGAACTATAATATGGATAGAATTGAGCAGGCTCTCAGGAACGGAGGAAGCCTAAAAACAGTGAAGAAGAAACTAGGAATAGGCAAGAATCAGATGTGTGCGTTAAGAGACAAAGCCGGCAATATCGTTACTAATATGGATGAGATAGTTCAAGTGGCTGAGGAGTTCTATAGAGATTTATACAGTACCAGTGGCACCCACGACGATAGTGGAAGAGAGAATAGCCTAGAGGAATTCGAAATCCCACAGGTAACGCCAGAAGAAGTAAAGAAAGCCTTAGGAGCTATGCAAAGGGGGAAGGCAGCTGGGGAGGATCAGGTAACAGCAGATTTGTTGAAGGATGGTGGTCAGATTGTTCTAGAGAAACTGGCCACCCTGTATACGCAATGCCTCATAACCTCGAGCGTACCGGAATCTTGGAAGAACGCTAACATAATCCTAATCCATAAGAAAGGGGACGCCAAAGACTTGAAAAATTATAGACCGATCAGCTTACTGTCCGTTGCCTACAAAGTATTTACTAAGGTAATCGCA
This sequence comes from Dermacentor variabilis, assembly GCF_050947875.1. Classification (NCBI taxonomy): domain Eukaryota; kingdom Metazoa; phylum Arthropoda; class Arachnida; order Ixodida; family Ixodidae; genus Dermacentor; species Dermacentor variabilis. Next base: position 147,923,686 of record NC_134569.1, on the reverse strand, counting down.
AATAGAATTAGGAACACCTTAGACTTCTGTCAACCAAAGGACCAGGCAGGATTCCGTAAAGGCTACTCAACAATAGACCATATTCACACTATCAATCAAGTGATAGAGAAATGTGCAGAATATAACCAACCGTTATATATAGCTTTCATTGATTACGAGAAAGCGTTTGATTCAGTCGAAACCTCAGCAGTCATGGAGGCATTACGGAATCAGGGTGTAGATGAGCCATATGTAAAGATACTGGAAGATATCTATAGCGGCTCCACAGCCACCGTAGTCCTCCACAAAGAAAGCAACAAAATCCCTATAAAGAAAGGCGTCAGACAGGGAGATACGATATCTCCAATGCTATTCACAGCATGTTTACAGGAGGTATTCAGAGGCCTGGAGTGGGAAGAATTGGGGATAAAAGTTGATGGAGAATACCTTAGCAACTTGCGATTCGCTGATGATATTGCCTTGCTTAGTAACTCAGGAGACCAATTGCAATGCATGCTCACTGACCTGGAGAGGCAAAGCAGAAGGGTGGGTCTGAAAATTAATCTGCAGAAAACTAAAGTAATGTTTAACAGGCTCGGAAGAGAACAGCAGTTTACGATAGGTAGCGAAGCACTGGAAGGGGTAAGGGACTACATCTACTTAGGGCAGGTAGTGACCACGGATCCGGATCATGAGACTGAAATAACCAGAAGAATAAGAATGGGCTGGGGTGCGTTTGGCAGGCATTCTCAAATCATGAACAGCAGGATGCCACTATCCCTCAAAAGGAAAGTGTATAACAGCTGTGTGTTACCAGTACTCACATATGGGGCAGAAACCTGGGGACTTACGAAAAGGGTTCTGCTGAAATTGAGGACGACGCAACGAGCTATGGAAAGAAGAATGATGGGTGTGACATTAAGGGATAAGAAAAGAGCAGATTGGGTGAGGCAACAAACGCGGGTAAACGACATCTTAGTTGAAATCAAGAAAAAGAAATGGGCATGGGCCGGACATGTAATGAGGAGGGAAGATAACCGATGGTCACTAAGGGTTACGGACTGGATTCCAAGGGAAGGGATGCGTAGCAGGGGGCGGCAGAAAGTTAGGTGGGCGGATGACATTAAGACGTTTGCAGGGACAACATGGCCACAATTAGTACATGACCGGGGTAGTTGGAGAAGTATGGGAGAGGCCTTTGCCCTGCAGTGGGCGTAACTAGGCTGATGATGATGATGATGATGATGAGTCTAAGCTGGCAGTATGATGGGATTGTTTGTAAGAGACGTAAAATAACCAATAAACGAATTTGCTAATAACGAACCTGACATTGGTGTGCTATTTAGAATTATTTCTGGAGACTGATACGCATTACAGTTTACTCTCCCTGATACACCATATAGCCTTTGCCAGATGACGTCGTTACGTTTAATTATGTGCGGATTGGATATATTGTGCATATAATTCTTTAGCCTTTCTACGGATAGAGTTTCAGTTGTTTCTGAAAGATTTCAAATTCTGGATGTCATTTGCATCTCTCTTTTGCAAAAAATTTCTATTCAGTGTATCCTTTTGTTTTATTTGAGATAAAACGCTTTTTGTGATGCAAGGTTTTTGGAATCTTCTGTAACGCGTTTTCGTTTTATTCGGAAAAGGTCTGATGTAAGCGGATTTCAATAGATGTGAAAAGGAGTAATAAGCTAGTCCAGGATTAACCTCGTTGTGTATTTCCGACCTTTATTTTTCTTCTGTTTATTTCCCTGAAGTGTTCCGTACGTAGCTTTGCCTCAACAGGTCTATATTTACGGCGATTCAGCCTTTACAGGGGGATAGCGCTATGTGGGTAATTTGTTTACTATATTGGCGCTGTATATACGGCCCATGCCGTTAACTTTATCTACTCTGCGACGAATTCTCGCTTTTTGTGGGCACCGCCGAAGCTGCCTCGCAGACACCACTGCCTTGTGTGTGCTCTGCTTATTCCAAGCAAACTCGCTCTATATTAGAAGACGTATGCCTTACGGCCGCTTACTCCCAACACACACACACACACACACACACACACACATATATATATATATATATATATATATATATATATATATATATATATAATTCGAAAATTATAACAGCGCTGCTGAACAAGGACGAGACACAAGCGCTTGTGTCTCGTCCTTGTTCCTTCGTGGATGCATGTGTTAGCGCTGTTATAATATTCAAATCAAGTTATAAATTGAAATCCAGGAAGAAGTTTTAATCAGGTATATATTTACGGCGGTGCATCCTTTACTGCGATGTAGCGCAATGTGGTTAGTTTTCGACTAAATTGACGCTATCTGTACTCCCATACAGGTAATTTTACCTGCTCTGCGATTAATTATGGTGGTGGTGGTAACAACTTTATTGAGATTCTGCTCAGTTATCTGGCAGGCCCGAGTCCTAGGATGGCCCCTCACGAGGAGCGACCCTTTCGGCCCAGGCAACGAGGGCTTTTTGCCGTTTTTCATCCGGCGTTCTGAGCAGCTCCTCCCACGTCTGTTGTGAGGGAGCTGGCAGGAGCGACCTGGGAGGGGGTAAGCCCTCGCACCCCCAAAGAATGTGATTTTGGGTAGCCAATGTTTGATTTGTGCAATTTTGACATATTGGGTTCCATTGCCCGTTGGTAATTATGGATAGCCAATGTGGGTTGGGGAACGATTTAGTTTGGATTCGACGCAGGATCGAGGCTTGCGCTCGCGTGAGGCTTGCGTTTGGAGGCGGGTAAATTCGCCTTTTTTGCTTGTAATAGTTTGTTATTTCCTGGTATGTCGTCGGTGCCTCATCCATGGGATCCGAGTCTGAGGGGCACATCTCCCGGTTGATTAGACCTCGGGCTACCCAGTGCGCCTCCTCATTCCCTTGATTCCCCGAATGGGCAGGGACCCATACGAGTTCAACAGTGTTTTCATTATTAAAGTCCCGTAGGACTCGCGCTGCACATACGCCTATGCTGCCTCTCGAAAAGTTGACTATTGCCCTTTTGGAGTCGCTTATGATTGTTTGCACGGAGGGATTCATGATGGCCAAAGCAATGGCAGTCTCTTCCGCTTCCACGGTGGACGCTGTTTTTGTGGTCGCGGCGGTGAGGATACTTCCCTCTCCGGTCACGACGCTCACTACGTAAGTTTGGTGATTCTGCTTTGCTGCACCGACATAAGCGGTGTGCTGGTTGTTATGGTACCTTACCTGAAGGGCCTTGGCTCTGGCAGACCGCCTCTTGTCGTGTCTCCCAGAGAGCATGTTCTTGGGTAATGGTTTTATAACCAAACGGCTTTTGACCGCACCGAGTAATGTTGTTCTTCCTGCTGAATTCATAACGGGATTCAGCCCGAGTTTACTTAGAATAACTCTGCCAGTTGCGGTGCGGGAGAGTCGTTCACGTTGGGCTGTTTTATGGGCCTCCACGAGTTCGTCTAGGGTATTGTATATACCCTAGATTAATTATCGCTTCTTGTCTCATCGAGAGCTACATTTTGATACCTCTTGCGAACTCGTTACGGCGCTCCGAAGGCGCGATAGGGCCGTTTCTTTTCTGCAAGTGGATACAAGATACCCAGATCCCGCATACGTCAGACCCACGTGAAGTCGGTTAAGACCTCGTCTTCAATAGGCCTGTGAGATTGGAGTTGTTAGCAATAAATAGGCAGAAACTACGGTTTAAGTTTGTTCGCCGTATCTATTATAAGCCGCTCGCACGCGTAGTGTTAGAAGGTCCCCAGAGACGCGGAGTGTGTTTTGCTGGAAAAACGACGAAGCGAAGTGTACGCACCATCAACGTTCAGCTCAGTCGACTCGGCGGCGGAGCCAGGACAGTGTTCTGCTTTGCCCTGTTGGCTTGAGAGTTGTGCGCTCACATACTATAAGCACAGCAGCATTTCTGCTGAGCTGCAGTATGTATGCACAAGTCTTAGCGGAACCAACAGTGAACGCTAATCTAACGCTATCTAGTATTCTACTGGGTGCTACCGAAATCCGACGGTTTCCCGTCGGTCTCGTTCGTGCAACGTGGCGATGCGACGCCTACACCAGCCCTGCGGCACTCTTCGTCAAGCCAGCGTTGTGAGATTCCACGGAGCTGCGATGGCGCTGTTCTGACATGTCACACCAGCCTATGGTCGGAGGAGTTCATCCGCAACCTTGAACCTTGCTATCACTGTCAATGCTTCGCCCTTAGGACGAAAATGCCAAATATTTGTTTCTCGATGCCATGCCGTTATTCAAAACTTCTGTAAAGAGATACAGTAGATATCCAGTGCAAGTCCGCTCAGTACTCTGGTCGAGTGGCCATGCTTTTTCTGTCACGTGTGTTTGCTCTCTGTCATAGGTAGGTTGTTTTTTATGTGAACATGTGTGTAAAGAATATTGGCCAAAGTGTATTACCACAGAAGATGCGCTTTATTTCAGAATTAATCCATCACACTTGGGCGTTCAGACATTCAAATGTTAGCACAGCAATAAATAAAAAAAATATCATACTTAAACGTGTCATCGCCCATAAGGTTCTGTGCCAGCAGCAACTAAGGTGCCGCGAAATATTGTTTTACTTAATGTAGTGTACTTGCAGCCATAGAAATTCGTTCAATTGACGTTTCTTGTTCATTGTCTTATATGGGCGAAGTGAAATGTTGCTTCTTCAATGCACGTGTGAAGTTACTATGAAGTGGGATGCCCAAGAATAGCTGCTTTAATAGATTCAGTCGTGCATTCGTGCTCAAAACTTGTACAAATGTGTCTGTGCAATTGTCACGCGCATTTAATCAAGCGCTTTCTTTTACACCATGAGCCTGGTTTAAGTTGTCTGAAACAAGAACTATACTAGTAGATTAAACTAAAATTTTCGCGCTCTTTTGATTTCTGGACATTCTCTAATTTCCAGGATGAGTTCTTGTTAGCGTAAAGTAATCACGTTGTCTAGAGTACAAAGCGGGTCACAGAGATGCGGGGGGGGGGGGAGCAGGAGGAGTTGGGTGGGAGACTGATGTGTAGACAGAGGCGGTGTAGGAGGAACGGGAAACCAGGATTGCAGGCGCGATGTGTGCAATCTGTTTTGTTTCGGTTTTCTGGTTTTCCTTTGGGTTTTGTGCCGTACGTTGCCAAGGCAGATTTGCGACTCAAACATTATTAATGGTACGCTCAAACTGCAAATCTATTTGCGACTTGGCTCTAGAGTATGCTGTCATTACTCTGCCTTGATGCGGTTTGTGATGCATGACCAGCTAACGGTACAGTATTGATTCTATGCCAGCTGGTCGCAGATGCTCTTGTTCGGGATTTAGCAGGACGCCCTCTTCTGCTTTACTGCAGCATTCGGTGTCACTACCAACGTTCTGGTCACCATTTCGGGTCACTGCCGCTTAGAACGGCCTCTCTGGTGCCAAGCGGCACCCCAGTTTGGCACTGGCCGCTGGCACGAAGACGGGCAACAGGACTACACGCGTAAAAGCGGGCCTTGTCCCGCTTTATTTGTGGACGTCTGGTCACCTTACGATAGCGGCTGGCAAAGTCACAGCTCTGGAACCTTTATTGGGATGGTTGCTGAAAGACATCCTAATGTGAAAGGGAGGAAGAAGTGCCGTTCAGAGCAGTGGTTCTCAATGTCGCTATAAGGCATATTTCTCTGGATAATTTAGTACACGCACACCTAATCTTAAAACGCGTTTGGAACAATATCTATTCACTCGTAAGTTTCTCGCGCACTGCTGCTTCTAGCAAGCGAGGGAAAATTCTTCGGTATAACATAGCGAGCGAGCTGCTTCGGGAGTAAATGCCTGGTTGAAGGCTACTAGTGATTGATAGAGTCTTTGATGGAGTCTTTGTCTGAGCATTCTTTGACGGCGACCACTTTGCTGTTAGGTTTGCGGTTCTTGTAGTAGCAGTACTCTATGGCCAGGGTGACGCAAGCCATGACAACACCGATGAAGATGACGATGAAAACGCCACCTGTTTAAAGAGAAGATATTTATCAGGTGACTGCTTTTATTTCAAGAGACGTCAAAGCATTCCAGAATCCCACAAAAGCACTAATCCTATGGAGATATGCGCAAACCTTGCCCCAGTTCAAGCTGCCGGAACACCTTGCACCGAGGCAAGGTACTTCGTTTCATAGGTCCGTGGAGAAAATGACCGGAAAGATTGCTCGCATGCACAGTTCGTTGAAACTATTGTCAGAACGACGACATGTCCGGTAATGAAAATATGTTTAACTGCGGCTGATTTTCTTTCGTGATTTCATTTTATTTGATGTAATCTTAAATTAGAAATATTGTCCCCTGAGCCAATCATACCCTATTGTAAAGTTATTATGTTTATTTAAAAAAGTACTTCAGCCTATTCAAAGACCAAACATGTGGGCGAAATTGTTCATGCATATAGACCAAAAAGTTATGCAGGCCAGAAAGTTATACGAGAAATACAGCGTGGAGAAAAAAAAGAAAAGAGCGCACACAATGTGTGCAACCGAATTACAACAGCTGGTGCACAAAAAAGGGAAGCACTCTCAGTGTGAAGAATAAAAAAAAAAAAGTAATGCCGGTAAGGTAGGTACTACAAACGCACCGCTAGCAATCCGGGAACAGCTTAGTGATGTATTTGCAGTGTAATAAACAATCTAGGTATTTAAATAAATACTATTTGCTTTTTTCTCCCTTCTGTCTTTAATTTTCGATTTTGTCATGAGCTTGAAACCCTGTGCTGTAGAGCGCTCTGGTAGTAACAAAGTTCACGAGCTGTGGAAGGTGCTAGTGCAAGTCAATAACTTAGCGCAGCCGCTGGGAGAGAGAGGGTTTTTTGCACTGCTTCTTTGTTTTTTTTTGCATACAGAAATGGAGTTTCATACTAAAACAGGAAGCTGGTCCATCTCACTTTGGTCTTGCCTCATTCTACATACCCATGTTCCGGATGCTGATGCCATCGCTTTGGCGCTCGCTGTCATCACATGTGACACGGGCGGGGTTCTTGTTCCACCACCTTTCCTTGAGGTCTTCTAAGCGGCGCTGGTGGAGTAGCTTGAGGATTCTGTCGACACCGAAACAGAAAGAAAAAACTTGAAGGGCGCTTAAGCTTCGCCTTTAAGAGCGGAATGCGTAGGCATTCAAAGATCCAC